>NC_091982.1:253307339-253420492 GCF_044704955.1 Pristiophorus japonicus
CAGAAATACATTTCATTCCCTGAAACCTTCAAATCTCCAGCGCCCCTCCCCCCTCTTCCGGTCCCACTCCGGACACTCGAGACCATAATCTAGGCTAACACTCACAGTGCCGTACTGAGGGAGTGCCACACTGTCGGAGGGGCAGTACTGAGGCAGTGCCGCACTGTCGGAGGGGCAGTACTGAGGGAGTGCCGCATTGTCGGAGGGGCAGTACTGAGGCAGTGCCG
Source organism: Pristiophorus japonicus (assembly GCF_044704955.1). Lineage (NCBI taxonomy): Eukaryota > Metazoa > Chordata > Chondrichthyes > Pristiophoridae > Pristiophorus > Pristiophorus japonicus. The sequence continues at coordinate 253,307,567 of NC_091982.1, forward strand.
CACTGTCGGAGGGGCAGTACTGAGGGAGTGCCGCATTGTCGGAGGGGCAGTACTGAGGGAGTGCCACACTGTCGGAGGGGCAGTACTGAGGGAGCCCTGCACTGTCGGAGGGGCAGTACTGAGGCAGTGCCGCACTGTGGGAGAGGCAGTACTGAGGGAGTGCTGCACTGTCGGAGGGGCGGTACTGAGGGAATGCCGCACTGTCGGAGGGGCAGTACTGAGGGACTGCCGCACTGTCGGAGGGGCAGTACAGAGGGAGCGCCGCACTGTGGGAGGGATAGTACTGAGGGAGTGCCGCACTGTCGGAGGAGCAGTACTGAGGGAGTGCTGCACTGTCGGAGGAGCAGTACTGAGGGAGCGCTGCACTGTCGGAGGGGCAGTACTGAGGGAGTGCTGCACTGTCAGAGGGGCAGTACTGAGGGAGTGCTGCACTGTCAGAGGGGCAGTACTGAGAGAGAGCTGCACTGTTGGAGGAGCAGTACTGAGGGAGTGCTGCACTGTCGGAGGAGCAGTACTGAGGGAGCGCTGCACTGTCGGAGGGGCAGTACTGAGGGAGCGCTGCACTGTCAGAGGGGCAGTACTGAGAGAGAGCTGCACTGTTGGAGGGGCAGTACTGAGGGAGTGCTGCACTGTCGGAGGGGCAGTACTGAGGGAGCGCTGCACTGTCGGAGGGGCAGTACTGAGGGAGAGCTGCAGTGTCGCAGTGTCAGTACTGAGGGAGCGCTGCACTGTTGGAGGGTCAGTTCTGAGGGAGCACAGCACTGTTGGAGGTCAGTATTGAGGGAGCGCCGCACTGTTGAAGCGGCAGTACTGTGGGAGCACTGCACTGTCGGATGAGATGTTAAATCGAGGCCTCATCTGCTCTCTCCCACGGCACTATTTTGAAGAAGGGTAGGGGCATTCTTCCTGGTGTTTTGACCAATATTTATCCCTCAACCAACTAAAACAGATTATCTGGTCATTATTACATTGCTGTTCGTGGGAGCTTGCTGTGTGCAAATTGGCTACTATGTTTCCTCTCTTAAAACAGTGACTACACTTCAAAGATACTCTGGGACTTCTTTCTTTACACAGGATTACATAGGGTATATGGCACAGAAACAGGCCATTCGGCCCAACCAGTCCATGCTGGTGTTTATGCTCCACTCGAGCCTCCTCTCGTCTTTCCTCACCTAAATCTATCAGCATTACCCTCTATTCCCTTTTCCCTCATATGCTTGTCTAGCCTCCCCTTAAATGCATCGATACTATTCGCCTCAACCACTCCCTGTGGTAGCGAATTCCACATTCTCACCACTCTTTGGGTAAAAAAATGCTGTATCATACTGTGTATTATGAAGTTGCGACAGTTATTCTTAATCCAACGGAGTTACAATTGCCCCGGTGGTGCCCGTCAGAGACGGAAAAGCTACATGAGCGGTTGTTAAAAGAGATGTTCAAACAATTCTAGCAGAAGAATTACGGGCACGAAAGTCGGGGGGGAAGCGTACAAACCAATAAACAACAGCCACACGGGCTGGGGAGATGAAAAAGGGGACTGATTAATGATGTGGTGGGGGTGTTTAATACGGGGACATCACTGGTTAATAGCATGGACAACGCGCAGTTACAATTGCAAGTAAATACTCTAAGGGAGCAGCTAAAAAAAATACTGGGGGAGGGGAGTGACATTTGAGAGTCACCAATTACAGGAAGACCAGGTGATGACGATCCATCTAAAGGAGATGGTGGCTGAGGTGGAGACTCGCACTCAGACCATCAAGGTATTAATAAAGAAGGGTCAGAATGCGTCGGATCAGCCTGCCCAAAACGATATGTGTGTTATGTATGGTGCCTGGTTATTAAACGAGGGGCATAGTAATTTAGAGGATTTGGAGCAAGTTCACGTACCATCATGGATTGACAACAGACACCTAAAAGCCATGAGCACTTATGACAATTTCATGAACCCGTGCCAGCTGCGATCATCCTCCGAAGCGTACCCAGTCCCGGTCAACTGTGGTCAGACCAAACAATCTATCATGGGGATAGTTCTTCGGATGCCGGTGATGGATCAGTCACAACGACCCGTACCGGTATACCGGGTGGAAAACATTGGGGTAATTCGGAACGGGGTACATGTGAAACATCATAAAACCCCTCAGTATTTGGTGAAGTTGGGAGACTCGATAACCGGTACTAGTCTGGAGGGATGTCAGAGAGAAGGTACACATGTGGTATTGTGCCCCTATCATTTAAATCCTTTCGACCGGCCAGTATGTGGGTTTGAGTACGGAGACAGGCAGCCTATAAGTTGTATCATGAAAGTGATGGCTCACAACTATGCCCCGCCCCAGGTTGCATACAAGGGGAACGGAACCGACTGTGCCATCACCAACAAAAGTGGGTATAGAATGCACAATGACACCTGGCTCCCAGGTAAAGATCCCACCTTTTGCTTCAAACCCCAGGTAGAGACACAAGTAGCACAAGAAGGGATAATTCCTATCTCAGACCACAAACATTACAGTTAACAGTACTTTATCAAACCTCCAGGAGTACATATCGCGTTTTGGGTACGATATCCAACTGTTACCCAAACATTTGCGTAAACTATTAAAGGACATAGAGCTGTCCCACAAACATCATTACACGCTACACCAGAGAAATGAGAAAGCAAGGGAGAAAATTGAAGAAATGATTACCCCTCCATGCTGGGATATGGGAATCAACATTGAGATCCCTCCTTGAATTCGAATCGCATCACATATGTGAGTGATTGTACAGTTGATTATTGTGTTGTATCTGTTAATCTTGTCAAGTAAATTAATAAGAAAGACAAAAAGGGGGAACCTTAAAGGGTTATTGAAGCAGGAGGGTGTGAATGTATGAATTGAAGTCAGATGTATGTAATGTAAAGATTTGGTAGAGACAGGCAATGCACCCAAAGGCAAAGAAGAAGGAGAAGTCGTCCAGATTAATGTCTCTAGTTTTAAGAAGAGACATTAAAGGGGGGAGATGTAGGATCAGTTCCTTCCCCCCCCCCCCCCAACCGTAAAAATTGGACTATTGAATATAAAACCTCAGAACTGCGTTACAGCCTGCAAAAAGAGCTGGGCAGGAAAAGGTTAATTCTTACATTACAGCCAAACCATCAGACATCATGAGGAACAACAATACAGGATATATGTCATCGACCTAAATCACCAGACAATGGCAGCAGAAGAGAGACATTCACACCTTCAATGGTTTCCTGTCTGAAAACAGGAACATTCATATATTCAATTACCTTCGGGGGTTACATTGTTTCTGGACTGTGGCTCCAGAAAGGCTGGTATCCGGGTCGGCCCAGACAATGCGGATATGGAGCGAGCAGAAAACCAACCATTGTCACCTTGGGAAGGTAATCATGGACAATGATTCTCAATGTGGAACAATTGGCCATCAACAGTTCACATTTGATGCGGCCATCATGTCGTTGGTTTTTGGTATAAAGACTCACTTTCGAAGGCACGCAGCAGCAAAAAGGCAGCAGTACAGAAACAGACACCAGCCAGTCTTCGGGATACAAGCTGCAACCAAGAATCCAGCCAACAGTCAACCTCAAAGAGAGCTGAGGAATTGGTGGCTGTGTGTTGCAACCCAATTTCTGGGGTTTTGTCTGTGTGTTGTTGGTTTTAATAAACTCAGCGTTTTGGGTTGAGTCTAAGCCTTGTCATGTATGTTTTGTTCCTGTAAATCCCAGAGTCAAAGAACTGTAGTAAGGACAAGGAAAGCAAGAACCTTACACAGAGCAGAGGAGTGCACTTTCCCCAGAGAGCCAGTCTGAAAGATTGAATTTTGAAAGTGGGGATGTACTTGGTGAATGGTTTGGGTGTTTGATGATTGACAATAAGAGTTGCTGCACAGGGCGAGCTGAGCCAAGGTTAATGAGGGGTTTGAGGGACTCACTGCAGCACTTCCGCTCACGTTTATCTGCTATCTTGTTGCTGCCTCCTTGAATTAAAAGCAAAACTGTCTCCAGTGTGTTGTCTGTACATGGCAACCCTCAGTATTCGACTCAAAGACAGCTTTTCTACATGTGTCAACTTGTCAAGTTTCACAAGACACTCAGCACTGGGATTGCAGGTTGTCTGAACCAATTCCCTCTCACCTATCACCGACCCTGAACCAATCCCCTCTCACCTATCAACAACCCTGAACCAATCCCCTCTCAGTTATCACCGACCCTGAACCAATCCCCCCTCATTTATCACCGACCCTGAACCAATCCCCCCTCATTTATCACCGACCCTGAACCAATCCCCTATCACTGACCCTGAACCAATCCCCTCTCACCTATCACCGATCCTGAACCAATCCCCTCTCACATAGCACCGACCCTGAACCAATCCCCTATCACTGACTCTGAACCAATCCCCTCTCACCTATCACCGACCCAGAACCAATCCCCTTTCACCTATCAACGATCCTGAACCAATCCCCTCTCACCTATCACCGACCCTGAACCAATACTCATTCACCTTTCACCGATCCTGAACCAATCCCCTCTCACCTATCACCGATGCTGAACCAATCCCCACTCACCCATCACCGATTTGTTGAGGGAAGGTTGTGTCTGACTAACTTGATTGAATTTTTTGAGGAGGTAACAAGGAGGGTCAATGAGAGTAGTGCGTATGGTGTAGTGTATATGGACTTTAGCAAGGCTTTTGATAAGGTCCCACATGGCCATCTTGGAGATTCTGCCCCTGGGCATTGTGGGAAGAGCACCCCCCCAGAGGGCGGAGAGGCACCGAGCGTGAAGGACAAATGTTGCTGCCACCTGCCTACTATAAAAGGCATATCACTTCAACCTCCAGCATGAGGTGCTCCAACGATTTTGAGATGGGCGACTGAATGACGTCATCAAAACCCTGGTCGCCGTTTTGGAGCGTGGGCAGGAACATCGGCAGGTCCCAGGTATAGAGGAGTGCGAAGGTCGGGGCGGATGAGCGGCGAGTGTTTGTGGCGAGATGCGGTGAATGTTTATGGCGAAGGAGCGGTGAGAGATCGTGGCAGAGGTGCGACAGATGAGGGTATGGGACCCAGAAGAGCCGAGGGCTCAGGGGCAGCACGGGTCAGCCCACAATGCGATATGTGTGCACACTAGGTCTGTGCAGCAAAGCAGGCCTCCAGTCATCTTGGTTAATCCTTGCCACTGGACCAAGACTTAGCTCTGTCAAGCCCGTGTGGTGGCTGATGTGCAACGGTAAACACACGTTAAAAAAATCCACGCACAGGCACCTTCCACCCCTTCAATTGGAGTTCAGGACTGGAACATCAGGTCCTTCATCGAAACACCTGTGAACTCGTGGAAGCAAGTAATCCTCGTTCAAGGGACTGCTTGTGATGATGATGACAAGACCTGGTCACGAAAGTAAAAGCCCATGGGATCCAAGGCAAAGTGGCAAGTTGGATCCAAAATTGGCTCAGAGACAGGAAGCAAAGGGTAATGGCTGATGGGTGTTTTTGTGACTGGAAAGTTTCCAGTGGGTTTCCACAGGGCTCAGTACTAGGTTCCTTGTTTTTTGTGGCATATATCAATGAGTTAGACTTGAACGCAAGTGGTATGATTACGAAGTTTGTAAATGATACAAAAATTGTGTGGTTGATAATGAAGAAGAAAGCTGTAGACTGCAGGAAGATATCGGCCCAGAAATCCCGCTTTTTCCCTTCCCGCGGGCGTTCGAATGGATTATAGAAAAAAGATGCGCACCTACCTGAAGTTGCTGTGGCCACGAAGGACCCCGGTCCGGAGGCCTCTCCTGACTGCCCATCGCAGCGCATGCATGTCAGGACGTGCATAGGCCTAGGGCTGGAGTCACATGGCTCTGGGCAGCCAATCAGGAACTCCGTACATTGGAGTTCCCATTATTATGAATGAGAAACAGTCCCCAAAACACTAATAACCAATAATAAAAGATAGAAAAAAATGCACAACATATTTTTATTAATTTAAATTAAAGTTATTTATGTATTTAAAAAATATATATTTTTCCGATTTTTAAAAAAGTTTTTTAAACTATGGTTTAAAATAAACTTACTGTAGTGGGAGGGTTTTTAACAATAACATGTGTTTTTAAAATTTAATTTTACAATGTTTTTGTGTGTTTTAAAACTCTTACGCCTGTAAAAGTAGGCTATGGGTAAATACCGCAATCTTGCCCATGCAAATGTCCTCGCTCCCGATATGCCCGAGATCTGTCAAGCCAGAAACTTGACAGATCGGAAAAGCCGGTTTTCAGCGCATGCGCATTGTGAGCTGGAAATCGGCTTGTCCAATGCCTTCCCAGGTCCGTAGAAACTTCGTACAGACCCGGGGAGGCCAGGATTTCTGGGCCAATAATGAACTGGTCAGGTGGGCAGAACAGTGGCAAATGGAATTAAATCCGGAGAAGTGTGAGGTAATGCATTTGGGGAGGGCTAACAAGGAAAGGGAATACACATTAAATGGTAGGATACTGAGAAGTGTAGTGGAACAAAGGGACCTTGGAGTGCAGGTCCACAGATCCCTGAAAGTAGCAGGCCAGGTAGATAAGGTGGTTAAGAAGGCATACGGAATACTTGCCTTTATTAGTTGAGGCATAGAATACAAGAGCAGGGGGATTATGCATGAACTGTATAAAACACTGATTAGGCCACAGCTAGAGTACTGCGTGCAGTTCTGGTCACCACATTTCAGGAAAGATGTGATTGCACTGGAGAGGGTACAGAGGAGCTTTACAAGGATGTTGCACGGACTGGAGAATTTTAGCTATGAGGAAAGATTGGATTGGCTAGGTTTGTTTTCTTTTGAACAGAGGAGGCTGAGGGGAGACCTGATTGAGGTGTATAAAATTATGAGGGGCCGAGATAGAGTGGATAGGAAGGACCTATTTCCCTTAGGAGAGGGGTCAACAACCAGGAAGCATAGATTTAAAGCAATTAGCAGGAGGTATAGAGGGGATTTGAGGGGACATTTTGCACCCAGAGGGTAGTGGGGGTCTGGAACTCACTGCCTGAAAGGTTGGTAGAGGCAGAAACCCTCACCACATTTAAAAAGTACTTGATGAGCACTTGAAATGCCGTAACCTACAGGGCTACGGACCGAGAGCTGGAAAGTGGGATTAGGCTGGATAGCTCTTGGTTGGCCAGTGCGGACATGATGGGCCGAAATGGCCTCCTTCTGTGCTGTAAATTTCTATGATTCCATGATTCTATGAACATGAGCCAATCCCCTCTCACCTATCACTGACCCTGAACCAATCCCCTCCTTGATAAAATGCAATATCCCCACTGACACCTGGGAGTCCCTGGCCCAAGACCACCCTAAATGGAGGAAGAGCATCCAGGAGGGCACTGAGCACCTCGAGTCTCATCGCCGAGAGCATGCAGAATGCAAGCACAGGCAGCGGAAGGAGCGTGCGGCAAACCTGTCCCATCCACCCTTTCCTTCAACCACTGTCTGTCCCACTTGTGACAGAGACTGTAATTCCCATATTGGACTGTACAGTCACCTATGCACTCACTTTTAGAGTGGAAGCAAGACTTCCTCAATTTCGAGGGACTGCCTATGATGATGATGATGACCAATCCCCTTTCTCTTCACCTATTATGGAGCGTTGTACCTTCACTGCCCCATTGCTCCCACTCTCTCCACACTTTCTAAACTCTCGTCCATTGGTCTGCGCCTCCAGAGACTCTGTTCATTGCTGCTCAATGTCCCGGTCCCTTTGTCAAACACTCAGAGGTGGTTTGGATGCTGAAAGATGTGATGCAGTTGCACTTTGTTGCTTGTCTGAGCTGCTGCATGTCACTGATAATGGCTTTGGGTCACTCGGGGTCACGGTGAGTGTTGAGACTGTCAAGAAGCAATAACTGATCACCCTTAGAATGAGAAAAATTGACTTGATATTTTAACAAATGTGTGATGTGGCTCAGCAGAAGGTTCACAGGCTGCCGATTGTAGCTTTCCGTTAATGCACAGCAGCCAATAATGAACTGAATTTAATCAGGAAGGATAGCCTGAGATGCGGAGACTCTGTGTCAACCTTATGATGCACTGCACGGTTCAGTGCAGCTCGACCCAGCTCGGAGAGCTATGCCGCACCTGGGCACATTGTGCACGGGGTGTGGGATTCCCTGGAACATTCACTCCATCCCATCCGGGATAGAAATATCCTGATCCATGTTGTATGTTTACATCTTCAGCAGGCTAGCATGGCTCCGTGTGTAACATTCTCACCTCTGAGTCAGAAGGTCGTGGATTTGAGTCCCACTCCAGAGACTTGTGCCTAAAATTCCAGGCCATCACTCTCAGTGCAGTACTGAGGGAGTGCCGCACTGTCGGAGGGGCAGCACTGAGGGAGTGCTGCACTGTTGGAGGGGCAGTACTGAGGGAGCGCCGCAATGTCGGAGGGGCAGCACTGAGGGAGTGCTGCACTATCAGAGTGGCAGTACTGAGGGAGTGCCGCACTGTCGGAGGGGCAGCACTGAGGGAGTGCTGCACTGTCGGAGGGACAGTACTGAGGGAGCGCCGCAATGTCGGAGGAGCAGTATTGAGGGAGCACCGCACTGTCGGAGAAGCAGTACTGAGGGAGCACTGCACTGTCGGAAGGGTAGTACTGAGGGAGCTCTGCACTCTTGGAGGGGCAGTACTGAGGGAGTGCCGCACTTCGGAGGGGCAGTACTGAGGGAGCACTGCACTGTCGGAGGGACAATTCTGAGGGAGTGCTGCTCTGTCGGAGGGCAGTACTGAGGGAGCACTGCACTGTCGGAAGGGTAGTACTGAGGGAGCTCTGCACTCTTGGAGGGGCAGTACTGAGGGAGTGCCGCACTGTCGGAGGGGCAGCACTGAGGGAGTGCTGCACTGTCGGAGGGGCAGTACTGAGGGAGCGCCGCAATGTCGGAGGGGCAGCACTGAGGGAGTGCTGCACTATCAGAGTGGCAGTACTGAGGGAGTGCCGCACTGTCGGAGGGGCAGCACTGAGGGAGTGCTGCACTGTCAGAGGGACAGTACTGAGGGAGCGCCGCAATGTCGGAGGAGCAGTATTGAGGGAGCACCGCACTGTCGGAGAAGCAGTACTGAGGGAGCACTGCACTGTCGGAAGGGTAGTACTGAGGGAGCTCTGCACTCTTGGAGGGGCAGTGCTGAGGGAGTGCCGCACTTCGGAGGGGCAGTACTGAGGGAGCACTGCACTGTCGGAGGGACAATTCTGAGGGAGTGCTGCTCTGTCGGAGGGCAGTACTGAGGGAGTGCCGCACTGTCGGAGGGGCAGCACTGAGGGAGTGCTGCACTGTCGGAGGGACAGTACTGAGGGAGCGCCGCAATGTCGGAGGAGCAGTATTGAGGGTGCACCGCACTGTCGGAGAAGCAGTACTGAGGGAGCACTGCACTGTCGGAAGGGTAGTACTGAGGGAGCTCTGCACTCTTGGAGGGGCAGTACTGAGGGAGTGCCGCACTTCGGAGGGGCAGTACTGAGGGAGCACTGCACTGTCGGAGGGACAATTCTGAGGGAGTGCTGCTCTGTCGGAGGGCAGTACTGAGGGAGCACTGCACTGTCGGAAGGGTAGTACTGAGGGAGCTCTGCACTCTTGGAGGGGCAGTACTGAGGGAGTGCCGCACTGTCGGAGGGGCAGCACTGAGGGAGTGCTGCACTGTCGGAGGGGCAGTACTGAGGGAGCGCCGCAATGTCGGAGGGGCAGCACTGAGGGAGTGCTGCACTATCAGAGTGGCAGTACTGAGGGAGTGCCGCACTGTCGGAGGGGCAGCACTGAGGGAGTGCTGCACTGTCAGAGGGACAGTACTGAGGGAGCGCCGCAATGTCGGAGGAGCAGTATTGAGGGAGCACCGCACTGTCGGAGAAGCAGTACTGAGGGAGCACTGCACTGTCGGAAGGGTAGTACTGAGGGAGCTCTGCACTCTTGGAGGGGCAGTACTGAGGGAGTGCCGCACTTCGGAGGGGCAGTACTGAGGGAGCACTGCACTGTCGGAGGGACAATTCTGAGGGAGTGCTGCTCTGTCGGAGGGCAGTACTGAGGGAGCACTGCACTGTCGGAGGGTCAGTACTGAGGGAGAACTGCACTGTCGGAGGGACAATTCTGAGGGAGTGCTGCTCTGTCGGAGGGGCAGTACTGAGGGAGTTCTGCACTACTGGAGGGGCAGTACTGAGGGAGTGCCGCACTGTCGGAAAGGTAGTACTGAGGGAGCGTGCAATGTCGGAAGGGTAGTACTGAGGGAGTTTTGCACTATTGGAGGGGCAGTACAAAGGGAGCGCTGCACTGTCGGAGGGACAATTTTGAGGGAGTGCTGCTCTGTCGGAGGGGCATTACTGAGGGAATGCTGCACTGATAGAGGGGCATTACTAAGGGAGTGCTGTCTTTAGCTCCCATACTTCAAAAATAAAATCTCCCCAAACAAAATGAGGACCAGTCAACAAGCCCCATCCTCCTTAGCCCCATTCTTCAGTCCTGCCCCCTTCTAGTTTCTTGCTCTCCTTGCTTCTCTCTTGTTTCACCTTCTCTGAGCTCCCTCTCTCCTTTCCTCCTCTCTGCCTGATGGCTTTGTCTTTCTACCCTCTATCTGTCTCTCTGTCCATCTCACTTGCTCTGCCATTGTATCGGAACACGGGAATTGGGATAGAGAGGTCCAAGAGGCTGGAATTAGAGGAATAAAGCTGAGAAATGAATTGTAGGATTGGAGGAGTTTGCAGAGATTGCGAGAGAGGTGTGTCCTTGGAAGGATTCAAACAGGAGGATGAGAATTTCAAATCTGAGAAATTTGGATACCGAGAACTCATGTGGGTGAGCACGGGCAGGGGAGATGGATGAACGGAAGCTGGTGCAGGTTAGGATACGGACAGCAGAGTTTTGGAAGAGCAGCAGTTTACAGAGGGTGGAAGATAGAAGGCCGGCCAGGAGAACATTGGAATAGTCAAGTCTGGAGATGACAAAGACACAGATGAGGGTTTCAGCAGCAGATGAGCTGAGGCAGGAGCGGAGTCGGGCCATGTTGTGGAGGTGGAACTAGGCAGACTTTGTGATGGAGCGGACACGGGGTCGGAAGCTCAACTCAAGGTCAAACATGGGGAACGGAGTCATTCGCGAAGGAATAGAGTTTGTTGCGGCTTCGGGCATCTCAATCTTAAACTGGAGGGAGTTACGACTCATCCCAGGCTGATGTCGGACAAGCAATTGACAACACAGAGTGAGGGCGGGTCAAGAGAGGCAGCCCAGTGTCTGATAGTCACTTTTATTACAAGAAAAATCCATACTTTATTATGTCAATCCTTAATGTGTAATATTGACTTTCATTAACACCAATAAGTCAGCCTCGCATTGTCTAATTCCCGTGCCTATAATCAGTGTTTGATCAATCCCCTCACTGTGACAAGCCACAGGCTAAATGCGAAAGTATTTCCTCTCCATCACTTGACACTGATGATTTGGTGTTGAGTAATGAAGAAAGCATCTCAGCCTATTTCTGATTCTCAGGTTACGGGTGAGTAATAATTTGATTTCTTTTTACATTGCCGGCTCGTGTGAATGAATTTAGGCAACGAGCTGATGGCTTTTCATCTTCAGGTTCCTTGTTCTCCTGGCCACACAAGAATAACTTGCGACCCCCCTGCCCCCCACCCCCCCCCACTCCTGTCCGGGCGATCCCCCCACCGTACCAAGGATCCCTGCGCTCCAGCAGTGAGGTGTGTCCCCATCCCCCCTCCTGTCTGGGAATCTCCACCCCCCCCCCCGCCCCCAACACCAAGGGTCCCCCCCCCACACCGAGGGGTCCCTGTGGCCCGACAGTGAGGTGTCCCCCCCCCACAGCGAGGGGTCCCTGTGGCCCGCCAGTGAGGTGTTCCCCCCCCCCCCCACAGCGAGGGGTCCCTGTGGCCCGCCAGTGAGGTGTACCCCCCCCCCACAGCGAGGGGTCCCTGTGGCCCGCCAGTGAGGTGTCCCCCCCCCCCACAGCGAGGGGTCCCTGTGGCCCGCCAGTGAGGTGTCCCCCCCCCCCACAGCGAGGGGTCCCTGTGGCCCGCCAGTGAGGTGCGTCCCCCCCACCACCCCCACACCGAGGGTCTCTGCCCCCTGCCAGTAAAGTGCGTCCCCCCATCCCCCCCACACCGAGGGGTCTCTGCCCCCCCGCCAGTGAGGTGCATCCCCCTGTCCCCCCCACACCGAGGGGTCCCTGTGCGCCGGCAGTGAGGTGCGTCCCCCCAGTGGCTATGGTTGGGAGTCAGTGTCGGGGCCTGCGAATTAGTTCAAATCTCTCCAGCCTCACATTTTGGGGGTGGGCGGGTTACTTCCCCCAGCCCCTGCCTCAGCCCCCACACCCCCAACCCACACTCAAGTTAAAATTGGGGCTTGTATTTTAGGGCTTGTTGAATGGCGATGTGGGCAGAGGACTGGAGAGAGGCCAATGTTATATCATTATTAAAATGGGAGACAGTGATAATGCAGGCTATTACAGCCCGGTTAGTTTTACATCTGTTGTGGGGAGAGTTTTAGAGTTTAAAGGATGAGATTCCCACTGATCTAGATATAGGAAAATATTTAGAAGCAGCCAGCACAGATTTCAAAGGAGATGATTGCACTTGACAAACATAACATAAGAATTAGGAGCAGGAGTGGCCCATTCAGCCCCTCGAGCCTACTCCGCCATTCAATAAGATCATGCCTGATCTTCGACCTCAATTCCACCTTCCTGCACTATCCCCAAATCCCTTCATTCTCTTAATATCCAAAAATTTATCGATCTTAGTCTTGAATATACTCAACGACTGAACCTCCACAGCCCTCGGGTAGAGAATTCGAAAGATTCACCACCCTCTGAGTGAAGAAATTTCTTCTCATCTCAGTCCTTAATGACTGACCCCTTTATTCTGAGATTGTGACCCCTGGTTCTAGACTCCCCAGCCAGAGGAAACATCCTCACTGCATCTACCCTGTCAAGCCGTGTAAGAATTTTGTCTGTTTCCATGAGACCAACTCTCACTTTTCTAACCTCGAGAATATAGGCCTAAGCCTACTCAATCTCTCCTCATAGGACAATCCCCCCCCCCATCCCAGGAATCAGTCTGGTGAACCTTCGTTGCACTCCCTCTATGGCAAGTATATCCTTCCTTAGGTAAGGAGACCAAAACTGTACACAATACTCCAGGTGTGGTCTCACCAGGGCCTATATAATTGCCCGGCCGCCTGAGGAAAAGAGTGTTTGAAGACCAGGCCCTCAAAACTGCCACCAAGCTCATGGTCTACAGGGCTGTAGTAATACCCGTCCCTCCTGTTTGGCTCAGAAGCATGGACCATGTACAGTAGACATCTCAAGTCACCTGGAGAAATACCACCAACGATGTCTTCGCAAGATCCTGCAAATCCCCTGGGGAGGACAGACGTACCAACATTAGCGTACTCGACCAGGCCAACATCCCCAGCATCGAAGCACTGACTACATTTGATCAGCTCCGCTGGGCGGGCCACATTGCTCGCATGCCAAAGCAAGCTCTCTACTCGGAACTCCTTCACGGCAAATGAGCCAAAGGTGGGCAGCAGAAACATTACAAGGGCATCCTCAAAGCTTCCCTGATAAAGTGCAACATTCCCACTGACACCTGGGAGACTCTGGCCAAAGACCGCCCTAAGTGGAGTAAGTGCATCCGGGAGGGCGCTGAGCACCTCGAGTCTCGTCGCCGAGAGCATGCAGAAATCAAGCGCAGGCAGCGGAAAGAGCCCGTGGCAAACCTGTCCCACCCACCCTTTCCCGCAATGACTATCTGTCCCACCTGTGACAGAGACTGTGGTTCTCGTATTGGGCTGTTCAGCCACCTAAGGACTAATTTTTAGAGTGGAAGCAAGTCTTCCTCGATTCCAAAGGACTCCCTATGATGATGATGATGATATAATTGTAGTAAGACATCTTTACTCTTGTACTCAAATCCTCTTGTAATAAAGGCCAACATACCATTTGCTTTCTTAATTGCTTGCTGTACCTGCATGTTAACTTTCAGTGATTTGTGTACAAGGTCACCCAGGTCCCTCTGAACACCAACATTTCCCAATCTCTCACCATTTAAAAAATACTCTGTTTTTCTATTTTTCCTACCAAAATGGATATCTTCACATTTCTCCACATTATATTCCATTTGCTATGTTCTTGCCCACTCACTTAGCCTGTCTATATCCCCTTAAAACCACTTTGCATCCTCCTCACAACTTACATTCCCACCTAGCTTTATATTATCAGCAAACTTGGATATGTTACATTTAGTCCCCTCATCCAAATCATTGATACAGATTGTGAATAGCTGGGGCCCAAGCACCAATCCTTGCAGCACCCCACTAGTTACAGCCTGCCAACCCGAAAATGACCCGTTTATTCCTACTCTCAGTTTGCTGTCTGTTAACCAATCCTCAATCCATGCTAGTATATTACCCCTGTTCCTATAAGCCCTCATTTTGTTTAATAACCTCTTGTGTGGCACCTTATCAAATAACTTCTGAAAATCCAAATACACCACATCTAGTGGTACCCCCTTATCTATTCTGCTAATTACAACCTCAAAAAACTGTAACAGATTTGTCAAACATGATTTTCCTTTTGTAAATCCGTGTTGACTCTGCCGAATGTTATTATTCTTTTCCAAGTGCCCTGTTACCACGTCCCTAATAATCTTGGTAGTCTGTCATTTCCAGCAAAGGCGTTGATGTGCTAATCATCAATGGCATGTGTCTTCAAGTGGCTGTATAGGCCAATTCTGGATGCACATAATCTCTTGCACGTCAGACAAGGGAAGTTCGATGTGCCTGATGCTGACAGTACTGCCACCTGATGTCATCTATCTCTAGTGTCCCACAGGCGTTGACATCGGCTTTCTTCGAAGGTCTGGCAGGCAGTCCTCGTGAGGGTTTGCCACTGGATTTTATTAGCTGCTGTATTCTCGAGGTCCTTTAGTCGGATGCCAGAGTACTGGAGGTTAGCCTTGATGCAATCTTTGTAGCGCTTGCAGGGGCGCTGCTGGTGTCTTCGGCCTTCACAGAGCTCGCCGTGAAGAAGCTGACGAGAGATCCTTGACTTATCCATGTGGATGACATGTCCAGCCCACCGGAACTGGGCTCGCATGATCATCACCTCAATGCTAGTTGATTGTGCTCTCTCCAGAACCTCAAAGTTTGACACCCGGTCTTGCCAGCGTATGTGGAGTATAGATCTGAGGCTGCGCATGTGGAAAGCTAGCATTTTAGCATTTTCCCTACAACTGATGTCAGGGTAAATAGAGAGAAATTATTTCCGCTGGTTGTGGATTCTAGGACTAGGGGGCATCATCTAAAAATTAAAGCCAGACTTTTCAGGAGTGAAATTAGGAATCATTTCTACACACAAAGTGTGGTAGAAGTTTGGAACTCACTTCTGCAAATGGAAATTGGTGCTGGATCAATTGATAATTTTAAATCGGAGATTGATAGCTTTCTGTTAACCAAATATAATAAGGGATATGGGCCAAAGGTGAATATGTGGAGTTAGGTCGCAGATCAGCCATGATCTCACTGAATGGTGGAACAGGCTTGAGGGGCTGAGTGGCCTCCTCCTGTTCCTATGATGGGCCTTTTTCTTGAAGCGTTGCAGTCCGTGTGGTGAAGGAACTCCCCCAGTGCTGTTAGGGAGGGAGTTCCAGGATTTTGACCCAGCGACTATGAGGGAACGGCGATATATTTCCAAGGCAGGATGATGTGTAACTTGGAGGGGAAAGGGGAACGTGGAGGTGGTGGTGTTCCCATGCGCCTGCTGCCCTTGTCCTTCCAGGTGGTAGAGGTTGCGGATTTGGGAGGTGCTGCCGAAGAAGCCTTGGCGAGTTGCTGCAGTGCCTCTTGTAGATGGTACACACTGCAGCCAGGGGGCACCGGTGGTGGAGGGAGTGAATGTTGAAGCTGGAGAGAAAATGTTTCCACTTGTGAGGCAATCGGGAATTCAGGAGAAACCTCTTTACTCAGAGAGTAGTGAGAATGTGGAACTCGCTACCACAGGGAGTGGTTGAGGCGAATAGTATCGATACAGTTAAGGGGAAGGTGGATAAACACATGAGGAGAAAGGAACAGAAGGATAGGGTGATGGGGTGAGATGTAGAGGGTGGGAGGAGACTTGTGTGGAGCATAAACACCGGCACGGAACTGTTGGGTCGAATGGCCTGTTTCTGTGCTGTAAATACTTTATAAAGTTCGGATAAAAAGACCCCTCAGCTGTGGACGCACAGATTACCTGAAGCACGATCACAGTCTGCTTTACTCAGGTTCTGCTGTCAACAGCTTAAAGATGACAAACTCACTCACACTTTTATCTTCAGTTCCTCAGCAGAGACCAGCTTTAATCCCTACACACTGCTCTCCTTCACTGGGTCATCGCACAGTCATGATCTGGGATGGACAATCATCAACAATTAGTATTCCAAGATTACAGTGCCTGCTCTAATTTTGGGTTGTGATAATCCTGCCTATTACTCAGATGTTGTTATCTGCCTGATGAGGATTTGATATCTGAGACTGACGCTGAGATACCACCGTGAGTGAATGCAGCAACAGCAGAATGGCCACTTTTAATAGTAAACTACAGAATGTTTTTCTAAATTCAGATAAGTGAAAAAGTTAGTGACATGAGAACAGACATGGCAAACTGACAGTAATGGTTCGTTAAACATTGACATTTCAGCCCCTTCACAGATGCTCATTCAATAGTCTTTATTAAATGGAAGTCTTTAGATCGAATCCCTTTCAGTGTGTCGTCAAGTGTAGAAACTCCATCATTTAATTTTTTCTGCTTTCTTCTGTACAATAGAATCTCAAGAAGATGAAATTCAAACTGATCAATAATAGGTTCACCGGGTCCCTGAACCACAATTTCAATGCAATGATTAAAGAGCGCAGTATTGCAACTGGATCAGTGCAATGATTAGAGAGCACACAGTATTGCAGCGGGATCAGAGCAATGATTAGAGAGCGCACAGTACTGCAGCGGGATCAGTGCAATGATTAGAGAGCGTACAGCACTGCAGCAGGATCAGTGCAATGATTAGAGAGCATACAGCACTGCAGCAGGATCAGTGCAATGATTAGAGAGCGCACAGTATTGCAGCGGGATCAGTGCAATGATTAGAGAGCGCACAGTACTGCAGCGGGATCAGTGCAATGATTAGAGAGCGCACAGTATTGCAGCGGGATCAGTGCAATGATTAGAGAACGCACAGTACTGCAGCGGGATCAGTGCAATGATTAGAGAGCGTACAGCACTGCAGCAGGATCAGTGCAATGATTAGAGAGCGTACAGCACTGCAGCGGGATCAGTGCAATGATTAGAGAGCGTATAGCACTGCAGCAGGATCAGTGCAATGATTAGAGAGCGCACCACTTGTCCAATCCTGGACCACGTCCCTCCAGCCTGGTGCAGAGCGAGTCAGTCGTAGAAGAGATTCTAAACAATGCAGAACCTAGCAATAAAGTTTGTCTCATCTGTGCAGCACCTGTGCAATATCAGTGGAAGATTGGTGAAAGCAATGTGTGAGGAGGACACACAAAATCTGCAAAAGGACATAGACAGGCTAAGTGAGAGGGCAACAATTTGGCAGATGGAGTATAATGTTGGAAAGTGTGAGGTCATGCACTTTGGCAGAAAAAAAATCAAAGAGCAAGTTATTATTTAAATGGAGAAAGATTGCAAAGTGCTGCAGTACAGCAGGACCTGGGGGAACTTGTGCATGGAACACAAAAGGTTAGTAAGCAGGTACAGCGTGATCAGGAAGGCCAATGGAATCTTGGCCTTTATTGCAAAGGGGATGGAGTATAAAAGCAGGGAAGTCTTGCTACAGTTGTACAGGGTATTGGTGAGGCCACACCTGGAATACTGCATGCAGTTTTGATTTCCATATTTACGAAAGGATATACTTGCTTTGGAGGCAGTTCAGAGAAGGTTCACTCGGTTGATTCCAGAGATGAGGGGGTTGACTTATGAGGAAAGGTGGTGTAGGTTGGGCCTCTACTCATTGGAATTCAGAAGAATCAGAGGTGATCTTATCGAAACGTATAAGATTATGAGGGGACTTGACAAGGTGGATGTTTCCACTGATAGGGGAGACTAGAACTAGCGGGCATAATCTTAGAATAAAGGGCTGCCCATTTAAAACTGAGATAAGGAAAAATTTCTTCTCTCAGAGGTTTGTGGATCTGTGGAATTCGCTGCCCCAGAGAGCTGTGGAAGCTGGGACATTGAATAAATTTAAGATAGAAATAGACAGTTTCTTAAACGATAAGGGAATAAGGGGTTATGGAGAGCAGGCAGGGAGGTAGACCTGAGTCCATGATCAGATCAGCCATCATCGTATTAAATGGCGGAGCAGGCTCGAGGGACCGTATGGCCTACTCCTGCTCCTATTTCTTATGTTCTTATGTTCCTATGAAACATCAGTGCTACCTCTGTGCTCTCCATACAATGGAAGAAAGGTTTCAGGGACTGTGGCAAAGGGATCTGCAGCAGGCAAGGTGCAGCCTGTCACAGCTGATGGAGGGAGATCAAGAATGCCTGTGAATGTTTTAATCTCTGCACTGCCTCTCAGCTGCAGTAGGTGGCAGTGTAAGTAAGGTTCGTCTGTGCCAAGGGGCTCAGCGTGGGTAGTGGGAATCTAATCCACTCACTCGTCCACGTAGAGTGTTACAAATTCCAGAATATCCAATAGAAAAAGGATATGAAACGGGTAAATGCATCCTGCTCAATCTACAGCAAGCACCAATGCAGCTCTCCCTGTGATCCAACACACAGGGCAATCTCAATGATACCAGGCAAAAACAAACGCTGGGTGCGTTTGAATCCCATCCCCTGCCCTCGGTTGAACCTATTATCGAGCAGTGTCCTTTTATAATCTAGCTTCTCAAATACCCAGTGTCCTGGGGCCAACATCCCCCCTCCAAATAGCACCAAAACCAGATTAACCGGTTACTCATTTCATTGCTGTTTGTGGGATCTTGATGTTTACAAATGGCTGCCTCTCCTGCAGCAGTCACTCTGCTCCAGCAGTAATGCATTGTGCATCACGCTTGTGTTAAGGTGCTGCATGCAGAGCAGGGTGCGATTAAACTGGGGCGACTCCAGTTGTCGGAATGTAGATTGGCTGAGTTCTTCACTGAGCGGCTGATCCACTCCCCCACATTAAACCCCAGGCAGTGAATACAAAATGTCCCCAGTATCGTTTCCTCATCGGGGTCTGACTGACTGGTTACCAAGCAACGAGTGTCTCCTGAAGCAACAGCAACCAGCAAACCAGTCACTCCGTGTATCTTCAAACAATACCTGGAGTATGTACTGGTGCCCTGTCAATGTGCAGTGTATGCACTGGTGCCCTGTTAATGTGTAGTGTATGCACTGGTGCCCTGCCGATGTGTAGTGTATGCACTGGTGCCCTGTTAATGTGTAGTGTATGCACTGGTGCCGTGTCGATGTGCAGTGTATGCACTGGTGCCTTGTCGATGTGTAGTGTATGCACTGGTGCCCTGTTGATGTGTAGTGTATGCACTGGTGCCCTGTTGATGTGCAGTGTATGCACTGGTGCCACGTCAATGCAGTGTATGCACAGGTGACATGGCGATGTGCAGTGTATGCACTGGTGCCCTGTCGATGTGCATTGTATGCACTGGTGCCCTGTCGATGTGCAGTGTATGCACTGGTGTCTTGTCAATGCTCAGTGTGTGCAGTGTAGCAGTCCGATCCACAATGCAGTGAATCAGCGGCAATGGGAGGAGTTGTGCTGGGATTGACTGCATTTACTTGCAGCGTAAAGCCAGGTAATGATCTGTCTGTGACGCACACTCAGCCTGCGTGAAGTCCCTTTATAACACTTAAGATTGTGAGGCACTGCCCTAAAACATAGTTTGCCTTTATGCAAGTTATTACGAGAAGCCCAACTGTGAAATTACATTCCTCAAAGGATCTGCATTCCCAGAGGGATTTTGCAACAGTGCGACCTGCAGAACTTGTGTGAGGATAATGGGCGAATGGAAGGCTGTAAATGTTAACAGCGGTTTCTTACAGCCTCATTATCCACACTTTCAGAGATTTCACGGCTTCGTGCCCCTTTCTTAGGCAGAGAAATGCACTCAGCACAAATTAAAGCACTTTGCTCTGAACATTGAAGAGCAGCAGTTACACATTAACTCCGACCAACGCAGCGAGTGAGCTTTTCACAGGGGCCTGAGAGAGGTGCGAGAGATCGGTGAAGAAAGTCAACATAAGAACATAAGAATCAGGAGCAGGAGTCGGCCATTCAGCCCCTCGAGCCTGCTCCACCATTCAACAAGATCATGGCTGATCTTCTACCTCAACTCCACTTTCCTGCACTGTCCCCATATTCCTTGATTCCCTTAATATCCAAAAATCTATCGATCTCTGCCTTGAATGTACTCAACGACTGAGCCTCCACAGCTCCCTGGGGCAGAGAATTCCAAAGATTCACAACCCTTTTAGTGAAGAAATTTCTCCTCATCTCAGTCCTAAATGGCTGACCCTTTATTTTGAGACTGTGACCCCTGGTTCTAGATTCCCCAGCCAGGTGAAACATTTTATCAGCATTAACCCTGTTAAGCCCCTTAAGAATTTTAGATGTTTCAATGAGATCACCTCTCATTCTTATAAGATCTAGAGAATATCGGCCTTGTCTACTCAATCTCTCCTCATAGGACAATCCCCACATCCCAGGAACCAGTCTGGTGACCCTTTGATGCACTCCCTCTAAGGTAAGTATATTCTTCCTTAGGTAAGGAGACCAGAGCTGTACACAGTAGTCCAGGTGCGGCCTCACCAAGGCCCTATATAATTGTAGTAAGACTTCTTTACTCTTATACTCTAATCCCTTTGTAACAAAAGCTAACATACCATTTCTTTTCCGAATTGCTGCTGAACCTGCATGTTCACTTTCTGTGATTGATGTACAAGGACACCCCGGTCCCTCTGAATGCAAACATTTCTCAGTCTCGCACCATGCAAAAAATACTCTGCTTTATTTTTCCTCCCAAAGTGGATAACTTCACACTTCCCCACACTGTATTCCATTTGACATGTTCTTGCCCACTCGGTCAACCTGTCTATATCTCTCTGCAGCCTCTTTGCATCCTTCTAGGATTATAGAATCAAAGGATTGTTACAGCACACAAAGAGGCTATTCGGCCCGTCGAGCCCGTGCGAGCTCTCTGCAAGAGCCCCTCACCCACTCCCCCGCCCTTTCCCAGTAGCCTCTCCTTCAGGTACTCATCGAACTCCCTTTTGAAAGTAGTGATTGAGTCTGCCTCCACCACCCTTACAGGCCGTGCATTCCAGATCCTAACCACTCGCTGTGTAAAAATTTTTTTTCTTATGTCGCCTTTGGTTCTTCTGCCAATCACCTTAAATCTGTGTCCTCTGGTTCTCGACCCTTCCGCCAATGGGAACAGTTTCTTTCGATTTACCCCTCATGATTTTCAACACCTCGATCAAATCTCCTCTCAACCTTCTCTGCTCCAAGGAGAACCACCCCAGCTTCTCCAGTCTATCCACGTTACTGAAGTCTCTCATCCCTGGAACCATTCTTGTAAATCTTTTCTGCACCCTCTCAAAGGCCTTCACATCCTTCCTAAAGTGCGATGCCCAAAATTGGACAAAATACTCCAGTTGGGGCCGAACGAGTGATTTATAAAGGTTCATTATAATTTTGCTGCATTCACTGGCCTCTGTGTACCGTGCTCAGTTCCCTGTGTGCCGGGCTCAATTCGCTGTGTACCGGGCTCAGTTCTATGTGTACCGGGCTCAGTACCCTGTGTACCGGGCTCAGTTCCATGTGTATCGGGCTCAGTTCCCTGTGTACCGGGCTCAGTTCTATGTGTACCTGGCTCAGTTCTCTATGTACTGGGCTCAGTTCTATACGTATCGGGCTCAGTTCTCTTATGTACCCGGCTCAGTTCTATGTGTACCGGGCTCAGTTCCCTGTGTACCGGATTCAGTTCTATGTGTACCGGGCTCCGTTCTATGCCTACCGGACTCAGTTCTATGCGTACCAGGCACAGTTCTATGCGTACCGGGCTCAGTTCCCTGAGTACCGGGCTCAGTTCTATGCATACCGGGCACAGTTTTATGTGTACCCGGCTCAGTTCTCTGAGTACCGGGCTCAGTTCTATGCATACCGGGCACAGTTCTGTGTGTACCCAGCTCAGTTCTCTGAGTACTGGGCTCAGTTCTATGTGTACCAGGCACAGTTCTATGTGTACTGGGCTCAGTTCCCTGTGTACCGGGCTCAGTTCCCTGTGCACCGGACTCAGTGCTATGTGTACCAGGCACTGTTCTATGTGTACCGGGCTCAGTTCCCATTGTACCGGGCTCAGTTCCCTGTACACTGGGCTCAGTGCTATGTGTACCAGGCTCAGTTCCCTGTGTACCGGTTCAGTTCTATGCATACCGGGCACGGTTCTATGTGTACCCGGCTCAGTTCTCTGAGTACCGGGCTCAGTTCTATGCATACCGGGCACAGTTCTATGTGTACCCAGCTCAGTTCTCTGAATACTGGGCTCAGTTCTATGCATACCAGGCATTATTGGATTGTAATACGCAACAATAATGTTGTGTGAAATAAAGCCGATATCTGCGAGTTTGAGCTGAGCAGCGATGGTAACTATTCATTGGGGAATGTTGTGGCAGTGAGTCTGATGTTTGGCTGGAGCTGAATTCTCCCAGGAATATAATGAGAAGGAGTTGGGGTCTCGGCCATGGCTCGATTAGCAGCAACATTCCACAGTTGATGACATTTCCTGTTTATACCATAGATTAAAAACTCATTAGGGAAGGATTTTAATTATGTGATTAGATGGAAAGGCCTTTTACATGGGACAATTTTAGAATTTATAAACATTCATCTTCATAGGAAATAAATAGTGAGGAGGGAGTTTGATATCTGGCCAATGGATAGGGAATCTCATTAGCGGGATCAGAAGCTGCAGTGCTTGTTTCCATGGGTTTCTGAGCCAAGGGTTGATGCTTCCTTGGTTGTCTATTTCACCCTGTCTCTGTGGCCAATTCCAGCATCTCCACTGCGAGGACAAGACAAAGTACGAATTGTTCAGGGGAGCGAGCTGGGAGTCCGGCACGGACACGATGGGCCGAATGGCCTTTTTTTGTGCTTTATCATTCTATAATCCTTCTGATTCGCCTCAATCCTCTCACTCAGCCTTTTCTCAAGTTCACCAACCCGATTCCGAGAAAATGTTTGTTTGAAAATCCGCTTCCCTGCTTCAGCCGATCAATAATCTCTCCGCTCCTTGATACACACCACACCCGGAGTAAGCCATCAACACTTCGAAGGAAGAGCTACCTGTGGGTGGGTTGAAGGATGGAATCGCTCATTGCTGTTGTCTCTCTACCTCTCACTCTCTATCTATGTATAACTTGATTTCTTTTTGGTCAAAGCAACAACAACTTGTATTTATATTGCACCTTTAACGTAGTAAAACGTCCCAAGGTGCTTCACAGGAGCATATTCAGACAAAATTTGACACCAAACTACATAAAGAGAAATTAGGGCAGGTGACGAGGTCGGTTTTAAGGAGCGTCTTAAAGGAGGAACGAGAGGTAGAGAGGTGGAGAGTTTTAGGGACGGAGTTCCAGAGCTTGGGGCCTAGACAGCTGAAGGCTAGGTCACCGATGGTGGAGCGATTATAATCAGGGATGCTCCAGAGGCCGGAATTAGAGGAGCGCAGATATCCTGGGTTTGTGGGGCTGGAGGAGATGAAAGAGATATGGATGGGCGAGGCCATGGAGGGAGCCAATGGAGGTCAGCAACCACAGAGGTAAAGGGTGAACGGGACTTGGTGCGAGTTAGGACACAGGCAGCAGAATTTTGGATGAGCTCAAGTTTACGGAGGGTGCAAGGTGGGAGGGCAGCCAAGAGAGCGTTGGAATAGTCGAGTCTTGAGGTAACGAAGGCATGGATGAGGGTTTCAGCAGTGGACAAGCTGAGGCAGGGGTGGAGACGGGCTGTGTTACGCAGGTTGAAATAGGCAGTCTTAGTTATGCTGCGGCTATGTGATCGTAAGCTCATCTCAGGGTCAAATATGACACCAAGTTTGCGAACAGTCTGATTCGGCCTCAGACAGAAGTTGGGGCGAGGGATGGAGCCAGTGTCTAGGGAACGCAGTATGTGGCAGGGACCGAAAACAATGGCTACGGTCTTCCCAATATTTAATTGGAGAAAATTTCTGCTCATCCAGAACTGTATGTCGGACAAACAGTCTGACAATTTAGAGACCATGGAGGGGTCGGGAGTGCTGGTGAGGTAGAGTTGGGTGCCGTCAGCGTACATGTGGAAATGCTGCGTCTCCGGATGATGTCGCCAAGGGGCAGCATGCAGATGAGAAATAGGAGGGAGCCAAGGATAGATCCTTGGGGGACACCAGAGGTAATGATGCCGGAGCGGGAAGAGAAGCTGTTGCAGGAGATTCTCTGGCTATGATTAGATAGATAAGAATGGAACCAGGTCAGTGCAGTCCCACCCAGCTGGACAACAGTGGAGAGGCGTTGGAGAAAGATAGAGTGGTCAACCATGTCAAAGGCTGCAGACAAGTCAAGAAGGATGAGGAGGGATAGTCTGCCTTTGTCACAGTCACAAAGGGTGTCTTTTGTGACTTTGATGAGAGCCGTTTCTGCAGGGGCGGAAACCGGATTGCAGGGATTCAAACATGATAGCCAAATACGAGAATCCTTTAACCAATCCTGGCTGGCTGCCCTGATTGGCCCCATGTGACTAACCGTGCCTCGAATTCTGGGCTGTAATCCCTCTCGGAGTGTGCATCCAGAGTTTCTGCATCACATCTGGAAAAGCTAGCCTGGGGATCGGGAGCACTCGGAGAAAACCAGCCCCAGTGTTGGCCGCCGATGTATGTTGGACTGCTGGGTCTGTAGTCTTGCCGTCTATTTGTTACTTTCAATAGTCTCCAGTCTCATGCCGTAATTTACGTATTTAACGAAGATTGAATAATTAGGAACAGGAGAAGGCCATTCAGTCCCACGAGCCTGCTCCCCAATTCAATCAGTTCATGGCTGGGCAGTTCAGAGCAATTCAGCCATTCGCTGAAGAAAATTCATTATTTTTCTTCATCTTCTAAACCAACTTTAACCTTATGTGTCAGAAAGAAATATGAGATTAATTTAAAATATGAATGCGTAGGCTCCGAATGGAGCTGTAATGATGTCTGCAGACACTGCTCTCTCACCTGACTGTCAGAACAACATGTCGGAACCACTTCCTCCGACACGTGCAGACTATTCGATTCCCGTCTTCACTGGTTAAAGTGCTGATATTTATGGAATGTTACAGAAAGTCTACGCAATTAATGTACAGTGCACTCTCGTTTATCCGGATACGGATCTAACGGAAAACCCGCTGTAACGGAATTAAAAATTCTGTTGCAAAATCGCTAACAATTGCACAACGTGACACTCACCATGAGCAAGGACTCCGAAAATCTACCGTAAAAATCTAAAAACTGAATACACAAGTTCACCCTCCTCTGCCCTTGCTTTGCTGGTGTGTGTGCACGCACTGCTGTAGCTGCTGTTTCTCGCGGCCGCCACTGATATTGGGAACGGGAGCAGTGCCGGCATTGGGTTCCAGGCACAGAATGCAGCCCGGAGAGTGCACTCCGGAACCCCGGAGCTCGACAATCTCCTCCTCGAGGCCACCTGTAGCCACTCCCAGTGCAGCATTCGTCCCTCCGCGATTAAAGTCCGGCGGAGGTACATGCACGCTGGCAATGTCCATCTTTTGTATACCTAACTGCCTTGTTACTGTTCGTAGCTGATTGCATTTATTCATTAAAATGTTAACTTTAAAATGTAAACTCGCCCTAACGGAAAATTCGTTTACACGGAATTGCCGAATCCCCGAGCAATCCGGATAAATGAGAGTTGCCTGTAGCACCTTCATTACGGGAATCTCTGATATTACACAAAGTTTCAGTCTAATATTATTTTTGTAAAAGTAGTGTTCATCATGGTGAGGGGTATTAGAATGAGCGGGCAGATGTGGCATGAGGTAGCTACAGAGTAAAGCTCCCTCTACACTGTCCCATCAACACTTCCAGGGCAGGTACAGCACGGGGTTAGATACTTTGTAAAGCTCCCTCTACACTGTCCCATCAAACACACCCAGGTATAACACGGGGTTAGATACGGAGTAAAGCTCCCTCTACACTGTCCCATCAAACACTCCCAGGGCAGGTACAGCACGGGGTTAGATACAGAGTAAAGCTCCCTCTACACTGTCCCATCAAACACTCCCAGGGCAGGTACAGCACAGGGTTAGATACAGAGTAAAGCTCCCTCTACACTGCCCCATCAAACACTCCCAGGGCAGGTACAGCACAGGGTTAGATACAGAGTAAAGCTCCCTCTACACTGTCCCATCAAACACTCGCAGGGCAGGTACAGCACGGGGTTAGATACAGAGTAAAGCTCCCTCTACACTGTCCCATCAAACACTCCGAGGGCAGATACAGCACGGGGTTAGATACAGAGTAAAGCTCCCTCTACACTGTCCCGTCAAACACGCCGAGGGCAGGTACAGCACGGGGTTAGATACAGAGTAAAGCTCCCTCTACACTGTCCCATCAAACACCCCCAGGGCAGATACAGCACGGGGTTAGATACAGAGTAAAGCTCCCTCTACACTGTCCCGTCAAACACGCCGAGGGCAGGTACAGCACGGGTTAGATACAGAGTAAAGTTCCCTCTACACTGCCCCATCAAACACTCCCAGGGTAGGTACAGCACGGGTTAGATACAGAGTAAAGCTCCCTCGAACACTGTCCCATCAAACACCCCCAGGGCAGGTACAGCACGGGTTAGACACAGAGTAAAGCTCCCTCTACACTGTCCCATCAAACACCCCCAGGGCAGGTACCCCTTGACCCCTCAAGCACAGTGTTGTAACACACCAGCAGCATGTCTCTGATTGGCCACTGGGATCTGAGCCTGCTGTATATATGATTCCAGCACTTAATGGGCTGGAACACATTCCTGAGGTTGATTTTCTGCCAATGAAAACAGTTAAACAATATCCATTGTGAGAAACAAGGGCAAAAAGGAAACAAGCATTTCAACTTTCAAAATTGTGCAAACATTGGAACAGATAATATAGGAAGGAGAGAATAATTAAAGTTAATAGCTGGAGAATTGAGAAGAAGTCGGAATGAGAGCCTTACGACACAGTAATAAATGTATTGTTGGAGTTTGGGTGATGTATTGGCGGATGTGCTGTTTGTTTCAGTTGTGAGCTGTAAACGAACAGAATCTATTGGCCGATCTCTCTGCTGCTGCCCAGCGCAAGCCCTGCAGAGTCAGGAAGAGCATCAGAGTACCGGTAACATTAAACGGAACAAGCATCTGTTCGAATGAAGTGAATACAGTTCCAACTATTGTCAATCATTGATTATAATGTCCACTTGAACCCTTGGATAATCAAAGTCTGGAAGTGTTGACAGTTCCTGAGATAGGCCCAACATGTTGGGTCCGTGGATGCGCAGACTGTGTAAGTTAGTGGACTGGACTGTATTCCTGCTGATAGATTTGTTCAATCAATGGGGTTTGGTTGGATATCGCGCATTCTTTCCTGTTACGTATGCAATAAAGGTTCAAATTGAGTACTGTTTAACTAAGCAAGGTACGACCTTGCCTATGCTTTACTTAATCCCAAAGTGACTCACACAAAATGGCTACCCTTTTATATCAGAGCAGCACCATGTGCATGCTGCTCAATGGCATTCCAACAATGACGCCATCTGGTGGCTACCAACAGCATGTACATACCTGACATTTCCCCAGAGGATCTTTGGGACAAATTGCTAGCTCCTGTGGTCAGCGTTGATTCTCTGCAAACCTTCGAACGAGAGCTTCTCAAAGTTAGATGAGATCCCAGGTGTGATAAGCACAGTCGATGTTTCCATCAACAAAGGGGGTCTCATAGGAATTTTCCAGACTTTTTCCCTAATTGGCCTTGGGTTTTAACTGACGGATTTCACTCCCAAAAAGATTAAGGGGTGACCTGTGATATGTCCTTATTATACAGTACAAAGGCACACGAGGCCCATGCTTGAGAGAAGGTCACGCTGTGACCAGCAACTTTTATTCCAGTACTGAAGTGATGAAGGTGGGTGGAGCTTCCCCCTTTATACCTGAAAGACCAGGTTAAGAGTGTCTCCCACAAGTTCACCACCTAGTGGTCAATGTTCTCACAGTGAACAACTAGTCAGTTTATGCATGGGTTACAATGACAGTTAAATACATGACATCACCTCCCCCCCCCAAAGTCTTAATGGGATCACAGGTTAAGTCTCTCTGGTGGTTTACGCTCCCTTGTAGAGCGCCTGAGTTAGGGCTCAGTTTGTTGGGCGCTGGCCTGAGTGTCTGCTGTTTGCGGTGCCTCAGGCCTATCCGGACTGCCCACAGTGACTGGGCTCTCCTCCACTTGGTTCCGGTGTTCGGTCACCTGTGGTGGAGTGAACTCTACATCGTGTTCTTCCTCTGCTTCTTCTGTGGGGTTGCTGAACCTCCTTTTTGTTTGATCCACGGCAGATTTGTCCACTGGGAAGTTTAACTACCAGAATCCTATTTCCCTCTTTGGCAATCACAGTGCCTGCGAGCCATTTAGGCCCTGCAGTATAGTTGAGAACAAAGACAGGGTCATTGACATCAATACATCGCCCTCACATTCCCATCGTGGTAGTCACATTGTGACTGGCGCCTGCTCTCAACAATTTCTTTCATGGTGGGGTGTATGAGGGATAACCTGGCTTTGAGCGTTCTTTTCATTCACAGCTCTGCGGGTGGGACCCCTGTGAGCGAGTGTGGTCGGGATCTATTGGCCAACAGGAGGCGTGATAAGCGGCTTTGTAGAGAACCCTCTTGGATTCTGAGCATCCCCTTTTTGATTATCTGCACTGCTCGTTCTGCCTGGCCGTTTGAGGCCGGCTTGAACGGTGCTGTTCTGACATGGTTGATACCATTTCCTGCCATTAAGTCCTGGAATTCAATGCTTGTAAAGCACGGGCCATTGTCACTGACCAAGACGTCAGGTAGACCATGGGCGGTGAACATTGCCCGTAGACTTTCTACCGTAGCCGAGGATGTGCTTGAATTGAGAATGTCACACTCGATCCATTTGGAGTAGGCGTCTACTACAACCAAAAACATTTTTCCCATGAAAGGACCTGCGTAGTCCACATGGATGCGTGACCATGGCTTGGCGGGCCAGGACCAGGGGCTAAGGGGGGCTTCCCTGGGCGCATTGCCCAGCTGGGCACACGTGTTGCACCTGCGAACACAAGGATCCAGGTCTGCATCTATCCCTGGCCACCAAACGTGTGACCTGGCAATTGCCTTCATCATGACAATGCCCGGGTGCTCATTGTGGAGTTCTCTGATGAACATCTCTCTGCCCATCTGGGGCATGACTACTCAGTTTCCCCATAGTAGGCAATCGGCCTGAATCGAGAGTTCATCCTTGCACCTGTGAAATGGTTTGAATTCCTCAGGGCATGCCCCGTATGTGGCTGCCCAGTCCCCATTAAGGACACATTTCTTGATTAAAGACAGTAGCGGGTCTCTATTTGTCCAGACTTTGATCTGATGGGCTGTCACGGGTGAGCCTTCGCTTTCAAAAGCTTCTACATCCATGATCATCTCAGCAGCATGCTCAGTTGCCCCCTCGGTGGTGACTAGTGGGAGCCTGCTGAGTGCATCGGCGCAGTTTTCAGTGCCCGGTCTGTGCCGAATTGTATAGTCATAGGCGGCTAACGTGAGTGCCCACCCCTGTATGCGGGCCGATGCATTTGCATTTATGGCCTTGTTGTCGGCCAAAAGGGACGTTAGGGGTTTATGATCTGTCTCCAGCTCAAATTTCCAGCCAAACAGGTACTGGTGCATTTTTTTTACAGCATATACACATGCAAGCGCTTCCTTTTCGACCATCCCATAGCCCCTTTCTGCCTGGGACAGACTTCTGGAGGCATTAACTACCGGCTGTAACTGACCCTTGGCATTAACATGCTGCAACACACACCCGACCCCATAGGACGCGTCGCATGTTAAAACAAGTTTCTTACATGGGTCATATAGCGTTAACAGATTGTTGGAGCATAACAAATTTCGTGCTCTATCAAAAGCCCTTTCCTAGCTGTCCCTCTGAGACCCATTCGTGACCTTTGCGTAGGAGCACGTGTAGCGGCTCTAACAGTGTGCTCAATTTGGGAAGAAAGTTACCAAAATAGTTCAGGAGCCCGAGGAACGAACGCAGCTCCGTCGTGTTACGGGGTCTGGGTGCTCTCTGGATCGCTTCTGTTTTGGATGAAGTAGGTCTGATCCCGTCTGCTGCTACCCTCATCACCAGGAATTCTACCTCTGGAGCTAGGAAGACGCACTTCACCTTTTTCAGTCGCAGACCTACCCGGTCCAGTCTGCGTAGCATCTCCTCCAGGTTGCGGAGGTGTTCTTCAGTATTACAACCCGTGATGAGGATGTCATCTTGAAAAACCACTGTCCCTGGAATCGACTTGAGGAGGCTTTCCATATTGCGTTGAAAGATTGCGGTGGCCGAGTGAATCCCAAATGGACATCTGTTGTACTCAAACAACCCCTTGTGTGTCGTGATGGTGGTCAGCTTCTTCGACTCACTCGCCAGCTCCTGGGTCATGTAAGCTGAGGTTAGGTCCAATTTTGAAAAAAGTTTGTCACCGGATAGCGTCGCAAAGAGGTCCTCCGCTCTCGGTAGCGGGTACTGGTCTTGGAGTGACACCCGATTGATGGTGGCCTTGTAATCGCAACATATCCTGACCGACCCATCCGCCTTGAGCACCGGCACAATCGGGCTTGCCCAGTCACTGAATTCGACTGGCAAGATGATGCCTTCCCTCAGCAGGCGGTCCAATTCGCCTTCTATCTTTTCCAGCATCACGTACGGCACCGCTCTGGCCTTGTGGTGTACTGGTCTGGCGCCCGGGTTTATGTGAATCACTACCTTGGTCCCCATGAAAGTTCCAATGCCGGGTTGAAATAGTGAGTCAAATTTGTCCAGGACCTGTGAGCATGATATTCGCTCCACAGAAGAAATTGCATTGACATCGCCCCATTTCCAGTTCACGACAGCAAGCCAACTCCTTCGCAGCAGTGCGGGCTGGCCCCCGGGACAATCCAGAGTGGCAACCTGTTCTCTGAATCTTTGTGGTCACGACTACCGTGGCGCTGCCTAGCACCGGAATGATCTCCTTTGTATAAGTCCGGAGCTGTGCGTCAATCGGCAATAATTTTGGCCTCCTGGCCTTGGACGGCCACAACTTATCAAACTGTTTGATACTCATCAGGGACTGGCTGGCCCCTATGTCTAGCTCCATTGATACTGGGATGCCATTATCGGTGGCGTCCTGCTGTATGAATTGTATATGTGCTCCACATGAACTCGCTGAACTTCAGCTTCCAGCGATTTCCCCCATTGTCCATTTGGCCTCGTAGGGCTTAGATCGGGCCCGTCCTCCTCGTACATCAACCTGGCTGCAGGCTACCTGCACATACGCCCCAAGTGACCGCTGACGTTGCAGTTTCTGCAGGTGTATTGCTGATACCTGCAAGCTCTGGCTGTGTGTTTGCCTCCACACCTCCAATATGAGCCGTTGTTGGAAACAAAAGGTCCATTACCAGTCGATCATCTCTGACTGTCTCTGTGACTGTCCTTAAACGCATCATTGACAGGTGTTGATGGCCCCATTACTGGCCACATTGTCCCTTGTGATGACATGAATCGCCGTTCAGCTAGCCATTGTCTCTGTTGAATTCCCCCTTTGGGTTCGACTACATGCTCGGACTTGTTCGATTGCCCCTGTCTGCCTGGAGAGCTGTGTGCTGCGTTAACAATGTTGCCCCCCTATCCATTAGCTGCATTTAAACCAAGATTTTTGTCAAACATCATTCTGGTCTCTTCCTCCCCTGAGATAAATGTCTGGGCCATCAAAGCCGCCGTTTCCAGGGTCAAGTCTTTGGTCTCAATCAGTTTCCTGAAAACCCAAGCATGCCCGATGCCCTCAATAGAAAAGTCTCGCAGCATCTCCGCTCTGCATGCATCTGGGAACTTACATAGGCTCGCCAGTCGCCGGAGGTCTGCCACGAAGTCTGGAACGCTTTGCCCTTCTCGCCGCCGGTACGTGTAAAACCGGTGTCTCGCCATGTGCATGCTGTTCGCCGGTTTAAAGTGTTCCCCAATCAAATTACTGAGCTCTTCGAACGTCTTGTCCGCCGGCTTCTCTGGCGCTAGAAGGTCCTTCATCAGGGAGTACGTCCTGAATCCACAAACCGTCAGGAGATGAGCCCTGCGTTTGTCGGCCGAATCCTGTCCCAGCCATTCCTTAGTGACGCAACTTTGCTGCAGTCTCTCAATAAAATCGTCCCAATCATCACCAACACAGTACCTCTCGTCTATGCTGCTAATGGCCATGCTCGCGTGGTTTAAATCTCAGTTTCTCGTCGCCAATGATATGTCCTTACTATACAGTACAAATGCACACGAGGCCCATGCTTGAGAGAAGGTCACTCTGTGACCAGTAACTTTTATTCCAGCACTGAAGTGATGAAGGTGGGTGGAGCTTCCCCTTTTATACCTGAAAGACCAGGTTAGGAGTGTCTCCCACAAGTTCACCACCTAGTGGTCAATGTTCTCACAGTGTACAACTAGTCAGTTTATACATGGGTTACAATGACAATTAAATACATGACAACCTGACCGAGTTCGTCAGGATTCCGAAGGGTTCTGATGAGGTAAATAGTGAGAGATTCTCTCCACTGGTCAATCAGACAGTAACAAGAGGGTAGAACACAGGAACATCGGGGCAAGAGCATGCCATTGAGCCCCTCGAGTCTGTTCCGCCATTCAATGAGATTGCAGCTGATCTGCATCTTAAATCCATCCACCCCCGCCCACCTTGGCTCCATATACCTTTATAACAAGTGCACCACTGAGTGAGCGCTGCACTGTCGGAGGGGCAGTACTGAGGGAGTGCTGCACTGTCGGAGGGGCAGTACTGAAGGAGCGCTGCACTGTCGGAGGGGCAGTACTGAGGGAGCGCTGCACTGTCGGAGGGGCAGTACTGAGAGAGAGCTGCACTGTCGGAGGGCAGTACTGAGGGTATGGTTCTCGTTTGGATATTAAATGTCAATGGTGCTGTTTGAAGAAGAGCAGGAATTCATCCACCAACCATGCAAACAGATTAGTTGTTTAAGTTATTGCAGTGTGTGAGTGAAGCTGGAGTAACACCCTCTGTGCCCCTGACTGGATGTTCTGACGTGATGTACACGCAAAGCATTTCAGTATTTCACAGCTGATTATCTGAAGACGTGAGCCCGCAGCAGGATTGGAGGAGGGAGCCACGATGGCAGAGTGACTGCAGGGGACTGCTGGAGACTGCAGCCCAGAGCAGCAAGGGATATAACTGAGGCTGCGGGAAAGGTAACAGAACAAGGAGTCAACACTGAGAGCATTTCTCCCACAGGAAGAGGCAACTTTTATCAGTGAAATGTCAGTGCTGATTGACACAATCACAGCCCACTGCCAGACATGTATCGAAATGTTTATATTTAATAAAACGGAGTGACTCCTGCCAACGAACCGAGAGTGACTCCTGCCAACGAACCGAGAGTGATTCCTGCCAACGAACCGAGAGTGACTCCTGCCAACGAACCGAGAGCTGTGCAGCAAGAATCTGCGCACAAACTGTCAGGTCCCACATTTTAAAAATAAGGTTCATTACAACCGACGGAGTACTCCAGCATCCACTGCAACTTGCTCTTGTTTGCACCCAATGCTCGGTATGGTTACTTACACTTTGCAACCTCCATAAACTTCAGCTCATCCTAAACTCGGATGCCCATGTACTAACTGTACTAACACAAGATAAAAGCTCACGGGGTTGGGGGTAATATATTCGCATGGATAGAGGATTGGCTAACTAACAGAAAACAGAGAGTCAGGATAAATGGGTCGTTTTCTGGTTGGCAAACAGTAACTAATGGGGTGCCGCAGGGATCGGTGCTGGGGCCTCAACTATTTACAATTTATATTCATGACTTGGATGAAGGGACGCGTGTAATGTAGCCAAATTT
Organism: Pristiophorus japonicus; assembly: GCF_044704955.1. Taxonomy (NCBI): domain Eukaryota; kingdom Metazoa; phylum Chordata; class Chondrichthyes; family Pristiophoridae; genus Pristiophorus; species Pristiophorus japonicus. The sequence continues at coordinate 253,341,756 of NC_091982.1, forward strand.
GCTGATGATACAATGATAGATGGGAAAGCAAGTTGTGAGGGAGACACAATGAATCTGCAAAGGGATATAGACAGGCTCAGTGAGTGGGCAAAAATTTGGCAGATGGACTATAATGTGGGAAAATGTGAAGTTATCCACTTTGCTAGGAAATACAAAAAACCAAATTATTATTTAAATGGGGAGCGATTACAAAATGCTGTAGTATAGAGGGACCTGGGGGTCCTTGTACATGAAACGCAAAAAGTTAAATGCAGGTACAGCAAGTAATCAGGAAGGCAAATGGAATGTTGGTCTTTATTGCAAGGGGGATAGAGTATAAAAGCAGAGAAGTCCTGCTACAACTGTACAGGGCATTGGTAAGACCACACCTGGAGTACTGTGTACAGTTTTGGTCTCCTTATTTAAGGAAGGATATATTGTACTTGTATTGGAGACAGTTCAGAGAAGGTTCACGAGGTTGATTCCTGAGATGAAAGGGTTGTCATCTGAAGAAAGGTTGAACAGGTTGAGCCTATACTCATTGACGTTTAGAAGAATAAGAGGTGATCGTATTGAAACATATGAGATTTTGAGGGGGCTTGACAGGGTAGATACAGAGAGGGTGTTTCCCCTCATGGATGAATCTAGAACCAGGGGGAATTGTCTCAAAATAAGGGACCACCCATTTAAAACAGAAAAGAAGAGGAATTTCTTCTCTCAGAGGGTCGTGAATCTTTGGAATTCTCTACCCCAGAGAGCTGAGGAGGCTGGATCTTTGAATATATTTAATGTGGAGACAGATTTTTAAATGATAAAGGAGTCAAGGATTATGGGGAGCGGGCAGGGAAGTGGAGTTGAGGCCAAGATCAGATCAGCCATGATCTTATTGAATGGCAGAGCAGGTTCGAGGGGACAAATGGCCGACTCCTGTTCCTATTTCTTATGTTCTTATGTTCACACCAAGTCCCGCTCACCCATCTTCTTCTCTTCTTAGGCTGTCCCTCGGAGTCGAGGATGATTTGCTTCCACACTAAAAATGAGTTCTCATGTGACTAATGAGTGCAATGCGGGACCTACAGTCTCTATCAAAGGTGGGGCAGACAGTGGTTGAAGGAACGGGTGGGTCGGGGGCTTGGGTTGCCGTAAGCTCCTTCCCCTGTTTACGTTTGGTTTCAGCTTGCTCTCGGCGAAGAGATTCGAGGTGCTCAGCGCCTTCCCGGATGTTCTTCCTCCGCTTTGGGCGGTCTTGGGCCAGGGATTCCCGTATGCCGGTGGGGATGTTGCATTTTTTCAAGGAGGCTTTGAGGGTGTCCTTGAAACATTTTCTCTGCCCACCTGTGGCTCGCTTGCCGTGTCAGAGTTCCGAGTAGAGCGCTTGCTAAGGGAGTCTTGCGTCAGGCATATGGACGATGTGGCCCACCCAACGGAGCTGGTCGAGTGTGGTCAGTGCTTCGACGCTGGGGATAGTGGCCTGAGCGAGAACACTGACATTGGTGTGCGTATCCTGCCAATGGATTTGCAGGATCTTGCGGAGGCAGCGTCGGTGGTACTTCTCAGTGTTGCTATATATGGTCCATGTCTCTGAGCCATATAGGAGGGCAGGAATCACTACTGCTCTGTAGACCATGAGCTTGGTACCGGGTTTGACGTCCTGGTCTTCAAACACTCACTTCCTCAGGTGACCGAAAGCTGCACTGGCGCACTGGAGACAGTGTTGGATTTAGTCATCGATGTCTGGCCTTGTTGACAGTAGGCTCCCATCACCCCTGTGCTCACTGATCTACATTGGCTTCCAGTTAAGTAACACTTCAAATTTAAAATTTTCATCCTTGTTTTTAAATCCCTTCATGGCCTCACCCCTCCCTACCTCTGTAACCTCCTCCAGTCTCACAGCAACCCCCTCTGAGATCTCTGCGCTCCTCTAATTCTGGCCTCTTGTCCATCCCCGATTTTAATCACTCCACCATTAGTGGCTGTGCCTTCTGTAGCCTGGGCTCTGAGCTCTGGTGTTCCCTCACTAAACCTCTCCGCCTCTCTAACTCTCTCTCTGCCTTTAAGATGCTCCTTAAAACCTTCGCCTTTGACCAAACTTTTGGTCTAATATATCCTTATGTGGCTCAGTGTCAAATTTTGTTCTGATTTTGCCCCTTGGGACATTTTATTACATTGAAGGGAAAATTGCGGTCAGAGGCTTCTTTCGTACAAATGCCCCCGACCCGAAAAAAATCTACTAAAGTACCTGGTGGTCCCGGAGGAACGTAGGATCCTGGTCGGAGGCCTAGATTCGCTGTGCAGCGCACAGGAAGATGTCTTTCACGTACGTACATACAAGCTGGAGTCACATGGGCCTGGACCACCAATCACCATGCAGTATTGTCATTGATAAAAATGGGAGCTTTGTTTGTACGGATTCCCATTATTATCAATGAGAAAACGCCCAAAACACCAAAACACAGCACGATAAATAAATAAAACACCCCACATATTTAAAATTCATTGAAATTAAATGTAATTAAATGTTTTAGAAAAAATAAATATTTTGAGGATATTATTTTAATGTGTTTTAATAGTGTTAAAATTAAACTTACCTTAATGAACACGGTTTTTAATATAAAAATGAGTGTTTAAATTTAATTTTTATATATTTTAAAACTCTTACGCTGGTAAGAGGAAGCTGTGCATCTGCTTTTACCAGGCGTAAACGTTTGAACGACAGTCGCTGGGCCTGAGTTGGGCAAATAGCCCAATCTCTCCCACGTGGATGTCCTTCCCGCGGAGGATCTGTCTAGAGACATCTCGATAGATCGTAAAACCGGCTTTGGCGAGTCATCCGGAATTTTCGGCCCATTAAAGGGGCTATATAAATGCAAGTTGTAGTTGAATCACACAGACACTCCTTTCCATGGCCTGTTTTCTGTCTCCGTGTGATGGAGTACAATGAAGCCTGTGTCTGCCCTTTTACAATGAATACATGACTTGTAGATTGCGAGTGTGAGATGTTGGTATGTTTTTAGTTATTAATGGGCAAGGCTCTATATTAATCAATCTCTCTCTTGCTTAGTGACTGAGGAGAAAGTAACCTGTCCAGTGTAAATACCTAATATCGGCCTCACTCTGAGCTGCAATGGGTTCTGATTTGAGAAGTTAATGCCATGTGGTGACATTGCAGGAGTGAGGAAGATCGCTGGCATATCCCTGAACCTCAGCACACCAGAGACCGAATTCAGTGAGAACATTCATCAACCTGCTGCAGTGTGTAAAGGCACAGCTCGTTCCAAGCCACACAGACTGTGAAGGTCCCGACTTTAACCTCAGGGCAAGTTAAGAAACCTCAACGCACAACGCCCATCTCCTCCTCCCTAAAAAGAAAGACTTTCATTATACATGGCACAACACAGGAGTTTTTTAGTACATGGTGCTCTATGTATACATACAGATTAACAAGTACAGGCCGAGGGGGGTCTGATTCCATCCCCTGGGTTACCGTGGCGGAAGGGTCTTAGACTGTGGCTCTTCCCCACCGTGCCTTTGCGGCGACTGCACCAACCTTTAGTGTATCCCTCAGCACGTACTCCTGGACCTTGGATTGTGCCAGTCTGCAACACTCGGCCATGGACATCTCCTTGCCCAGCAAGTTTCGGGAAGACCAAAGTCCGTCTTTCACCGAGTTGATGGCCCTCCAGCAGCAGATGATGTCTGTCTCGGTGTGCGTCCCTGGGAACAGTCCGCAGAGCACAGGGTCCTGTGTTATGGAACTGCTTGGGATGAACCTCAATAGCAACCACTGCATCTCCTTCCAGACTTGCCTTCCAAAGGGGCAATCCCAAAGGAGATGGATGACAGTCTTGTCTGCACCACAGCCAACTCGAGGGCAGAGTGCTGTGTCTCTGAAACCCCGGCTGTGCATGGAGGATATGACGGGTAAGGCCCTTCTCACCGCCAACCAAGCTACGTCTTGGTGCTTGTGTGAAAGTTCTGGTGATGAGACATTCTGCCAAACGAGTTCGACAGTCTGCTCGGGGAACCATCCGACAGGATCCATCATCTCCTTCTTCCGTAGGGTGTCCAGGACCTTACGTGCCGACCACTGCTTTATGGCCTTGTGGTCAAAGGTGTTTTTCTTGAAAAACTTTTTCACAAAAGACAGGTGGTGAGGCATGGTCCAACTGGTTGGAGTGTTCCGCGGCAGCCTGGCCAGACCCATCCTTCGCAACACCGGGGACAGATAGAATCTCAGCACGTAGTGACACTTGGTGTTTGCGTACGAAGGGTCTATGCACAGCTTGATGCAGCCGCACACAAAAGTAGCCATCAGGATGAGGGCCACATTCGGAATGTCCTTTCCTCCCTTGTCCAGAGATTTGTACATCGTGTCTCTGCGGACACGGTCCATTTTCGATCTCCAAATGAAATGGAAGACGGCCCGGGTGACTGCCACGGAACAGGAGTGGAGTATGGGCCAGACCTGCGCCACATACAACAAAACAGAGAGCACCCTAACTCCTGATGACCAGGTTCTTTCCTGCAATGGCGAGGGAGCGCCGTTTCCACCATCCCAGTTTATGTTTGGCTTTAGCGATATGCTCCTTCCAGTTTTTGGCGCACGCCCCGTCCGCTCCGAACCATATTCCCAACACCTTCAATTAATCTGAAGGGAATAAAGGATCGGTCGGCCCAATTTCCAAAGAACATGGCTTCGCTTTTGCTATGATTAACCTTCGCCCCCGAGGCCAGTTCAAACTGGTTGCGGATTGTGAGCAATCCGCGGACCGACTGCGGATCCGAGCAAAAGATGGCGACGTCGTCCATGTACAGGAAGGTCTTGACCTGAGCGCCTCCGCTGCCTGGGATTGTCACCCCTCTAATGCCCGCATCCTTCCTGATGGGCTCGGCAAAGGGCCCGATACAGCACACAAACAAGACAGTGGAGAGAGGACAGCCTTGCCTGACTCCAGACCTGATCGGAAAGCTTTCAGTTTCTCACCCCTTGATTAGAACTGTGCTACTGATGTCTGTGTAGAGCAGTTGGATCTAATTGCGGATACCCTCCCCAAACCCCATCTTGGAGAGCACGTCCATCAGGTACGTGTGCAATATCCTGTCAAAGACCTTCTCCTGGTCCAAGCTGATTAAGCAGGTGTCCACCCTCCTGTCCCACACGTAGGCGATAGTAACTTGTAAAGAAATGTAAATGTATTCTCATCCGTTCCGTGTACTGCTTTCATTGCATAGTGCTACATGTAACATGATTCGTGATCGGTATTGAAATGTATCCTGGAATGTAATGTAATCCTGTCCTTATCTGCTCCATGTAATATCCTTATTTGCACAGTACTATATGTAACGGGATTTACGGATTGTACTAAACTGTACCTTGAAATGAAATATACACTAGTGCATTGAATGGAACTGCTGTCAACATCCAAACGAATTGTATGGAATTGCTGACCATAAGGAACTGAACTATTTTCCAATGTATTGTTAAAATTTTATATGAATAAAGTATAATTTTTGGGAAAAAAAGAGAGAAAGACTCGCATTTTACAACGTCTTTTACCACCTCAGGATGTCCCAGAACTCTTTAGAGTCAATGAAGTACTTTTGAAGTCACTGATGTAATGTACAGCTGAACTGCCTCTCCACCCGTGAGCTAGGTACTGGATCTGACTGGGTTTGAGCGAGACTCCTAAGGTTAGGGTTAGATTCCTGCCCTCCAGCCTGTCAAAGACCTCGCACTTTTGTTCTTTCGCTGCCCTCTTTCCCCTGTCTTTGCCTAAAAGTTGTTTATCTCCAACATCTTCCAGTTGATAGAATCATACAGCAGGGGGTTAAAGCTCCACAGCATGCAGGGAGGCCAGAGTTCTCGGTTTTCTGTCCGAAACTCTGCCTCGCCCCAACCCCCACCCCCGACCCGCCCCCGCCTACGTAAGCCGCTGCTGTTAATATCAACTGTTTCCAGAGGCAGGAGGGGCAGGGCAAAGATTTAATGTAATTGGCAAAAGCACCAAAGGCAAGATGAGGGAACATTTTTTACGCAGCGAGTTGTTGTGATCGGGAACGCGCTGCCTGAATGGGTGGTGGAAGCAGATTCAACAGTGACTTTCGAAAGAAAATTAGATAAATACTTGAAAGGAGAAATTTGCAGGGCTGTGGGGAAAGTGCAAGGGGGAGTGGGACCAATTGCATCACTCTTTGAAAGAGCCGCTGCGATGGGCCGAATGGCCTCGTTTGGTGCTGGGTGACTGTTGGTGAGCTGTGCCGGGGAGCTGGGTTAACTGCAGCATGCCTGCACGGGGCAAGCTGTTGGCCAATCCATCTATTTCTCTCCTTTTTCCAAGGCTCATATATTTGATAGTTTGTGCGTCAGTTGAAGGATTCAGAGGTGATTTATTCTGATGCAAAGTGTGTTTGGCAGCACATTACAGCAGGATTGTCACGTGGCAGAGACGGTGGAATAAGTGAGCGAGGGGCAATCAATCAGCCAGAATCTGAACAAAGCACGACGCATATTACACACTGGAGGCATATTATTGCTGTGTTGATGGTTGTAAATGAATCATATGTAAAGATCAATAAATCCAGAAAACTATTGAGAATATTGCAATTACTGATTCATTGTTTTAATATCAATCCTAGGATCCCAGTGCCAGGCTTATATCTCTCCAAATTACTGAGACTTCTCTAGGTGCTGCACTATAACTGAATCACCAACCAGTGTGCTCACTGTTATGGTGTGGGTGAAGTGTGCTCACTGTTACAATGTGGGTGAACTTGCAGCCATATAGCGCACAACATGATCCGACAGACTCCATGAGATGAACAGCCACGTAAGCTGCTTTGGGTGATAGTACGAATATACGAATAATGACGGATAGGAAAAGACCATCTGGTCCATTGAGCCTGTCCCACACAATTGCGATACCTTGTGTATCACAACATACACACTCCACCCCTCCCGAAACCGTGTGATCTCCTGGGAGAGGCAAATAGAGAAAGCCAGGGTCAATTTGAGGAACAAAATCTGGGAAATTACTCTCCGATCCATCCAGGCATTGGAAACTAGATCAGGAGATCACTCTGGCTCTGAAGTCCCTGCAGTACCTACTGAGGTAAGAGATGATCTCCACCCCAGACAGAAACAAATCCAGCTTTCGCATGAAAGAATTCAGCAAGTCTGCATCCACCGCATGAGACAGCAGCTTGTTCCAGAGGTCGACTATGCTCTGGGAAAAGAACCACTTCCTGACATCTAAGCTCGATCCAGCCTCATACAACTTCAATGTGTGACCCCTGGTGCTCGCTAATCTATTTCATTGGAACAACCTGTCAACTGGAAGACAATCTATTCGTTTCATTATCTGAGGAAACTCGATCAGGTGACCCTCAGTCTATGCTGCTCTACGTGTAGAGTCCCAACTCCTTCAGCCTATCTTGAGATCAAAGATGCTTTAGACTGGGAATTATGCAAGTGGCGTTCTTCTGCACCAAAGCCTCAGTATTACCATGTGAGGAGAACACAACTGCACATGGTATTCCAAGTACAAACTCAGCAAGATCTTATACAAGAACAAAATATTACGCCTCATTTAATAAGCAATTGTCCGATCTGGGATACAGTTCGTGAAGGTGCTGACTCTCTCTGGGGTACAGTTCGTGAAGGTGCTGACCCTCACTGGGGTACAGTTCCTGAAGGTGCTGACTCTCCCTGGGGTACAGTTCCTGAAGGTGCTGACTCTCCCTGGGGTACAGTTCCTGAAGGTGCTGACTCTCCCTGGGATACAGTTCTTGAAGGTGCTGACTCTCCCTGGGGTACAGTTCCTGAAGGTGCTGACTCTCCCTAGGGTACAGTTCTAGAAGATGCTGACTCTCCCTGGGGTACAGTTCCTGAAGGTGCTGACTCTCCCTGGGGTACAGTTCTTGAAGGTGCTGACTCTCCCTGGAGTACAGTTCCTGAAGGTGCTGACTGTCCCTGGGGTACAGTTCCTGAAGGTGCTGACTCTCCCTGGGGTACAGTTCCTGAAGGTGCTGACTCCCTCTGGGGTACAATTCCTGAAAGTGTGGCTCTCTCTGGGGTTTAGTCAGCATCTATGTGTCACCTTGGGACGGTTTATTGCGTCAAAGGCACTTTATAAATGTAGGTTGTTATATTTTCATCTACATCCGTTGTCAACAACAGATTAAAATATGTGGAGAAAAACTGCACTATAATTAAAATCGCTGTGTGCCTACACTGCTTGAGCAAATGGCAGGTGTTACAGGACCACAGCCCAGTCAGTCTTTAAACAAATGCTGTATCAGAAGTTAAATTGCATTTACCCAGATTCAATCCACGAGCAAACAAGTGTAATTTTCCTTACATCAAAGATAAACTATTTCTGATCTCTAAATTGTTTCTTGGAGTTTCATGTTGATCCATGAGGACAATTGGAGTGTGCTGGGGGAAATCAATAGTCCGCCCAAGAACTGTGCTGGTCTGTGACCCCTGACACGCAAGGCCTGATCCAATTAATCTCTACATTTTCTCACTCTTTCAAGGAATGAATTTGACACAAGTCTGTATTAGAGGGTGGACTCTACATTCTGCCAGTTATTGCTTATCCAGCAAAAGCAAACAATCCCAAATCTGCAAACACTGTAAGCAGCAGGAAGTAATGCCTCCCGTGACCAACCTCTCCCCTCTTCTCCCCCCCCCCTCCCCCATCCCGCTACACTCACTTTTACCCACTCCCCATAACCCTTCACTCCCTTATCATTCAAAAATCTGTCTATCTCCACCTTAAATATATTCAATGACCCAGCCTCCACAGCTCTCTGGGGCAGAGAATTCCAAAGATTCACAACCCTCTGAGAGAAGAAATTCCTCCTCATTTCCATTTTAAATAGGCGGCCGCTTGTTCTGAAAGTTCTAGATTCCCCCATGAAGGGAATCATCCTCTCTGCATCTACCCTGTCAAGCCCCCTCAGAATCTGATATGTTTCAATAAGATCACCTCTCATTCTTCTAAACTCGAATGAGTATAGGCCCAACCTGCTCAACCTTCCTTCAAGACAATCCCTTCTTCTCAGGAATCAACCTCGTGAACCTTCTCTGAACTGTCTCCGATGCAAGGTGACCAGGACTGGGAATTAAATATTCAGGGTTACTTGACAATCCAGAAGGACAGACAGAAATGAAAAGGAGGTGGGGTAGCTCTATTGATAAAGGATGGAATCACTGCAGTAGTAAGAAACAATATTAGCTCAAATGATAAAGGTGTTAAAACAGTTTGGGTGGCGATAAGGAACAATAAGGGGAAAAAGTCACTGGTGGGCATAGCCCCCTAACAGTAGCAACTCTGTTGGTCGGAGCATAAACCAGGAAATAGCAGGGGCTTGTAAAAAGGGAACAGCAATAATCATGGGTGATTTTAACCTCCCTATTGATTGGACAAATCAAATTGGTCAGGGTAGCCTTGAGGAGGAGTTCATAGAGTGTGTGCATAAGGGATGGGTTTCTTGAGCAGTATGTAACGGAACCAACCAGGGGGCAAGCTATCTTAGATCTGGTCCTGTGACCTGAGACAGGATTAATAAACAATCTCCTAGTAAAGGATCCCCTCGGAATGAGTGATCATAGTATGATTGAATTCCAAATTCAGATGGAGGGTGAGAAAGTTGGATCTCTAACCAGCGTACTAAGCTTAAATAAAGGAGACTATGAAGGTATGAGGGCAGAGTTGGCTAAAGTGGACTGGGAAAATAGATTAAAATGTAGGACGGTTGATGAACAGTGGTGTACATTTAAGGAGATATTTCACAACTCTCAAGAAAAATATATTCCAGTGCGGAGGAAAGAGTGTAAGAGAAAAGATAGCCATCCGTGGCTAACTAAAGAAATAAAGGTTGGTAAACAAGGGTATACAATGTGGCCAAAACTAGTGGGAGGACAGAAGATTGGGAAGCTTTTAAAAGCCAGCAAAGAATGACTTAAAAAATGATTAAGAAAGGGAAGATAGACTATGAAAGTAAACTAGCGCAAAATATAAAAACAGATAGCAAGAGTTTCTATAGGTATATAAAAAGGAAAAGAGTGGCTAAAGTAAATGTTGGTCCCTTAGAGGACGAGACCGGGGAATTAGTAATGGGGAACATGGAGATGGCAGAAACTCTGAACAAATATTTTGTATCAGTCTTTACGGTAGAGTACACTAACAATACCCCAACAGTGGATAGTCCAGGGACCAAAGGGGGGGAGGAACTTAACACAATCACAATCATTAAGGAGGTGGTACTCAGCAAGATAATGGGACTAAAGGCAGATAAATCCCCTAGACCTGATGGCTTGCATTCTCGGTCTTGAGAGAAGTAATGGCAGGGATTGTGGATGCCTTGGTTGTAATTTGCCAAAATTCCCTGGATTCTGGGGAGGTCCCAGCAGATTGGAAAAGGAGGCAGACAAAAAGCCCCCTTGCAATAAATGCCAACATTCCATTTGCCTTCCTAATTACTTGTTGTGCCTGCATGCTAACTTTTTGTGTTTCATGTACAAGGACCTCCAAATACCTCTGTATTGCAGCATTTTGTAATCTTTCTCCATTTAAATAATAATTTGATTTTTTATTTTTCCTACCGAAGTGGATAACCTCATGTTTTCCCACATTATACTCCATCTGCCAAATTTTTACCCACTCACTTAGCCTGTCTATATCCCTTTGCAGATTTTTTGTGTTCTCCTCACAATTTGCTTTCCCACCCATCTTTGTATCATCAGCAAACTTGGCTACATTACACTCGGTCCCTTCATCCAAGTCATTAATATAGATTGTAAATAGTTGAGGCCCCAGCACTGATCCCTGTGGCTCCCCACTAGTTATAGTTTGTTAACCTGAAAATGACCCATTTATCCCAACTCTCTGTTTTCTGTTCGTTAGCCAATCCTCTATCTATGCTGATATATTACACCCAACCCCGTGGGCTCTTACCTTGTGCAGTAACCTTTTATGTGGCACCTTAACGAATGCCTTCTGGAAATCCAAATACATTACATCTACTGCTTCTCCTTTATCCACCCTGTTCATTACATCCTCAAAGAACTCTAGAAATTGGTCAAACATGATTTCCTTTTCATAAATCCATGCTGACTCTGCTTGACTGTATTATGATTTTCTAAATGTCCTGCTACTATTTCCTTAATGATGGACTCCAGCATTTTCCCAATGACAGATGTTAGGCTAACTGGTCCATAGTTTCCTGCTTTCTGTCTCCCTCCTTTTTTAAAAGGGTCATTCCATTTGCAGTTTTCCAATCTGCTGGGACCTCTCTAGAATCCAGGGAATGTTCATAGATTACAACTAATGCATCCACTATCTCTGCAGCCACTTCTTTTAAGACCCGAGGATGCAGGCCATCAGGTCCAGGGGACTTGTCCACCTTTAGTCCCATTAGTTTGCCTGGTACTTTTTCTCTAGTGATAATGATTGTTTTAACTTCCCCCATCCCTATAGCCCCTATTACTGGTCCAGTAACATAACCACTATGCTACCGTTCCCCTAATTCAATGATAACAGTTTTACAGTCTCATGAAAATTAGCTTTTGTCCTAAATATTATATTAAATCAAAGTTAAAATTATTCTTTCTGATTTTATTTATTCACCACTGGCTCAACTGATCAAACTGGGCAAGTGGAGCGTTTAAAGTGAGAGTCCTGCTGATGGGTACTTGCAGTGGGTGAATAATTGGTAGAAGGATTAGAGGGGAGAATAGGAAAAAAATTTTCACCCAGAGGGTTGTAGGGGTCTGGAACTCACTGCCTGAAAGGATGGTAGAGGCAGAAACCCTCACCACATTTAAACAGTGCTTGGATATGTACCCATTTTACTGGTGTTCTGAGATAGATTAACTTTTTCCTTCTCTGTTAAAATGGACTTTCAAATCCTTCACTATAGCAATAAAAAATGAGAGACATTTCTCGAGGCCAAGACTGGCCCTGAATTTGTCTGAAATGAGAAATGAGAAGAATCTCGTTGCACGGCTGACAAACTGCGACAAATTGTTCCACCTTTGCAGCTCATCCAGCCGTTCGCCAGCTCATAAAGACAGACGATGGCGACCCCAGCAAACAAGGTCAGCAGGGGACAGACACAACGACCCTTCACCCCATGCACCGACCCTTCACCCCACACACTGACACTTCACCCCACGCATCGATCCTTCACCCCACGTACTGACCCTTCACCCCACGCATCGACCCTTCACCCCACACACCGACCTTTCATCCCACACATCGACCCTTCACCCCACACACTGACACTTCACCCCAAACACCAAACCTTCACCCCACATACTGACCCTTCACCCCATGCATCGACCCTTCACCTCACACATCGACCCTTCACCTACACACCGACCCTTCACCCCACACATCGACCCTTCACCCCATACACCGACCCCTCACCCCACATATCGACCTTTCATCCCACACATCGACCCTTCACCCCACGCATCGACGCTCCACTCCACACACCGACCCACCGAGATATTCAAAAATCATGAGGAATCATGAGTAGATTGAGAGAAACTGTTCCCATTGGCAGACGGGTCGAGAACCAGAGGACACAGATTTAAGGTGATTGGCAAAAGAATCAAAGACAATGTGAGAAAAAACTTTTTTACGCAGCGACTGGTTAGGATCTGGAATGCACTGCCTGAATTGGTGGTGGAGGCAGACTCAGTCGTGGCTTTCAAAAGGGAATTGGATAAGTACCTGAAGGAAAATAATTTGCAGGGTTACGGGGAAAGGGCGGGAGAGTGGGACTCGCTGAGGCGCTCTTGCAGAGAGCCGGCACGGGCTCAACGGACCGAATGGTCTCCTTCTGTGCTGTAACCATTGCATGATTCTATATCCCAGTACAGCCCAGTATAGCTCAGAATAGCCCAGTACAGCCCAGTCCAGCCCAATACAGCTCAGAATAGCCCAGTACAGCTCAGGATAGCCCAGTACAGCTCAATATAGCCCAGTCCACCCCAGTGCATCCCAGTACATCCCAGTACATCCCAGTACAGGCCAGTACATCCCAGTACAGCCCAGTACATCCCAGTACATCCCAGTACAGCCCAGTACATCCCAGTACAGCCCAGTACATCCCAGTACATCCCAGTACAGCCCAGTACATCCCAGTACATTCCAGTACAGCCCAGTACATCCCGGTACAGCCCAGTACATCCCAGTACATCCCAGTACAGCCCAGTACATCCCAGTACATCCCAGTACAGCCCAGTACACTGATGCACTGTTTTGGGTACTGTTGGGGGGAGGATGACTCATCAGGGGAGGGCAGCAGCAGCCAAGTTCATGGCACCGTGGGTAGCTCTGCTGCACAGGAGGGCAGGAAAAAGAGTGGGAGAGCTATAGTGGTAGGGGATTCTATTATAAGACGTTTCTGCGGCCGCAATCGAGACTCCAGGATGGTATGTTGCCTCCCTGGTGCAAGGGTCAAAGATGTCTCGGAACGGCTGCAGGACATTTTGGAGGGGGAGGGTGAACAGCCAGTTGTCGTGGTGCATATAGTACCAACAATATAGGTAAAAAACGGGATGAGGTCCTACAAGGTGAATTTAGGGAGCTAGGAGTTAAATTAAAAAGTAGGACCTCAAAGGTAGTAATCTCAGGATTACTACCAGTGCCACGTGCTAGTCAGAGTAGGAATTGCAGGATAGCTAAGATGAATACATGGCTTGTGGAATGGTGCAGAAGGGAGGATTCAAATTCCTGGGACATTGGAACCGGTTTTGGGGGAGATGGGACCAGTACAAACCGTACGGTCTGCACCTGGGCAGGACCGGAACCAATGTCCTAGGGAGAGTGTTTGCTAGTGCTGTTGGGGAGGGTTAAACTAATATGGCAGCGGAATGGGAACCTATGCAGGGAGACAGAGGGAAGTAGAATGGGGGCAGAAGCAAAAGATAGAAAGAAGAAAAGTAAAAGTGGAGGGCAGAGAAACCCAAGGCAAAAATCAAAAAGGGCCACATTACAGCAAAATTCTAAAGGGGCAAAGTGTGTTAAAAAGACAAGCCTGAAGGCTCTGTGCCTCAATGCGAGCAGTATTTGTAATAAGGTGGACGAATTAACTGCGCAGGCAGCAATTAACGAATATGATATAATTGGCATCACGGAGACATGGCTCCAAGGTGACCAAGACTGGGTACTCAACTTCCAGGGGTATTCAACATTCAGGAAGGATAGACAGAAAGGAAAAGGAGGTGAGGTAGCATTGCTGGTTAAAGAGGAAATTAACGCAATAGTAAGGCAGGACATTAGCTAGGAGGATGTGGAATCTGTATGGGTAGAGCTACGGACTACCAAAGGGCAGAAAACGCCAGTGGGAGTTGTGTACAGACCACCAAACAGTAGTAGTGAGGTTGGGGACAGCATCAAACAACAAATTAGGGATGCGTGCAATAAAGGTACAGCAGTTATCATGGGTGACTTTAATCTACATATAGGTTGGGTTAACCAAACTGGTAGCTATTGTGTTCCTGACACAGATGAGACTGCACACAGGGAGGTTAAAGTAACAGTGACCTCAGTCTTTATTGAGACACTCCAGAGTGAGGAACAGGCCTTAGGGGCCGGCTTATATACAGTGCTCCCAAGGGATGCTGGGATCCCTTGGGACTTCAGGGGATGCGCTCCCTGGTGGCGGAACATGGGAGTGCATGCTTTACAGATACACAACATCATTCCCCGCAAAGTCAAAGTGAAAACTATTACAAGTTGAGGCGGTCGGGAGCCTTTCTTTCCCTGGTGGACCGCCTCGGTACAAATGTTGGCTGTGCCCTCGCTGGGCTGACGTGTTGATGGCCCTGCAGGGCTGTTGGGTAAGCCTGGTCTTGCTGGGCTGTTGGGCGTGATGGGTTCAATTTCCTGGTCCAGGGTGGTGTCGTTGATCCTTTGGGTTATGTGTTGTGGGCTCGAAAAAGGTGGTGCCTGCTGTGGGTTGTTCAGGGCAGTCTGTGAACCGCAGTCTCGTTTGGTCCAGGTGCTTTCTGCAAATTTGTCCATTGTCTAGTTTGACTGCAAACACCCTATTCCCTTCTTTAGCTATCACCGTGCCCGCGATCCACTTGGGACCATGTCCATCGTTTAGAACACACACATTCAGACCAATTTCCCGTGACACAGTGGCACGACCATCGTTTACATTTTGTTGCTGCCGTCTGCTCTCTACCTGATCATGCAGATTCGGGTGGATCAGCGAGAGTCTGGTTTTAAGTGTCCTTTTCATGAGTAGCTCAGCCGGGGGCACCCCTGTGAGCGAGTGGGGTCTCGTGCGGTAGCTGAGCAGTACTCGGGACAGGCGGGTTTGGAGTGACCTTTCTGTGACTCGTTTAAGGCTCTGTTTGATGGTTTGTACTGCCCGCTCTGCCTGCCCATTGGAGAGTGGTTTAAACGGGGCCGAGGTGACATGTTTGATCCCATTGCGGGTCATGAATTCTTTAAATTCGGCACTGGTGAAACATGGCCCGTTGTCACTGACCAGTATGTCAGGCAGGCCGTGGTTGGCAAACATGGCCCTCGGGCTTTCAATGGTGGCGGTGGCGGTGCTTCCCGACATTATTTCACGTTCAATCCATTTTGAAAAAGCATCCACCACCACCAGGAACATTTTACCGGGAAACGGGCCCGCATAGTCGACATGAATCCTCGACCATGGTCTGGAGGGCCAGGACCACAAACTTAGTGGTGCCTCTCTGGGCGCGTTGCTCAACTGAGCACACACGCTGCATTGCTGTACACAGGACTCTAAGTCAAAGTTGATACCGGGCCACCACACGTGGGATCTGGCTATCGCTTTCATCATTATTATTACCCGGGTGTGTGCTGTGGAGATCCGAGATGAACGTCTCCCTGCCCTTTTTGGGTACCCTACGCGGTTACCCCACAACAGGCAGTCTGCCTGAATGGACAGCTTGTCCTTTCGCCACCGGAACGGCTTGATTAGCTCATGCATTTCAACGGGGATGCTGGCCCAGCTCCCATGCAGTACACTGTTTTTTACTCGGGACAGCAGAGGATCTTGGCTGGTGATTTATCATTTTCAAACGCTTCCATGACCATCAACAAGTCTGCGGGCTGCACCACCATCAACAAGTTTGCAGGCTGCGCCATTTCCACCTCCGTGGTGGGCAATGGTAGCCGACTGAGAGCATCTGCACAGTTCTCGGTGCCTGGCCTGTGGCGGATGGTATAGTTATATGCTGATAGCGCGAGTGTCCACCTTTGTATGCGGGCTGAGGCATTAGTATTTATCGCCTTGTTTTCAGCGAACAGGATATGAGGGGCTTGTGATCGGTTTCCAGCTCAAATTTGATGCCAAACAGATACTGATGCATTTTCTTTACCTCGAACACGCACGCTAAAGCCTCTTTCTCAATCATGCTGTAGGCCTTAGACAAGCTCCTGGAGGCATAGGCGACAGGTTGCAACTTCCCCGCAACGTTAGCTTGTTGCAATACACACCCGAATCCATACAACGACGCATCACATGCTAGCACAAGTCTTTTACATGGGTTATACAATACAAGCAGTTTGTTGGAGCATAAAATGTTTCTGGCTTTCTCAAAAGCAATTACTTGGTTTTTTCCCCATACCCAGTTCTCACCTTTACACAATAACACACGTAGGGGCTCTAAGAGGGTGCTTAACCCCGGTAGGAAGTTACCAAAATAGTTGAGGAGTCCCAGGAACAACCGCAGCTCCGTGACGTTCTGTGGCCTGGGGGCGTTCCTGATAGCCTCCGTCTTGGCGTCTGTTGGCCGAATGCCGTTCGCCGTGATCTTTCTTCCCAAAAACTCCACTTCTGTTGCCATGAAGCGCATTTCGACCTCTTCAGCCGCAGCCCTACGCGATCCAGTCACTGGAGGACCTCTTCCAGGTTTTGTAGGTGCTCGACAGTGTCCCGACCCATGACCAATATGTCGTCCTGAAAAACCACCGTACGTGGTACCGACTTGAGTAGGCTCTCCATGTTTCTCTGGAAAATCGCTGCAGCCGACCGAATTCCAAACGGGCATCTGTTGTAGATGAACAGTCCCTTGTGCATGTTGATGCAGGTGAGGCACTTCGAAGACTCCTCCAGCTCCTGCGTCACGTAGGCCGAAGTCAGGTCGAGCTTGGTGAACGTCTTGCCTCCTGCCAGCATCACAAATAGGTCGCTGCCTTAGGTAGCGGGTATTGGTCCTGTAGCGAGAAACGATGAATAGTTACTTTATAATCGCCGCAAATCCTGACCGTGCCATCACTTTTGAGTACTGGAACAATCGGGCTGGCCCCTCGCTGAATTCCACTGGGGAGATGATGCCCTCGTGTTGCAGCCTGTCCAGCTCGATTTCCACTCTCTCCCTCATCATGTGAGGTACGGCTCGTGCCTTGTGGTGAATGGGTCGTGCCTCTGGGACCAAGTGGATCCGCACCTTCGCCCCGGAAAAGTTTCCAATGCCTGGCTCAAAAAGGGAAGGAAATTTTTAAGAACCTGGGTACATGAGGTCTCATCGACATGTGATAGCACTCGGATATCATCACAGTTCCAGCAGATTTTGCCAAGCCAGCTCCTTCCAAGCAGTGTGGGGCCATCACCCGGGACAATCCAGAGTGGCAGTTCGTGCACCATGCCCTCGTAGGTGACCTTGACCATGGCGCTGCCCAGGACAGTGATGAGCTCTTTGGTATACGTTCTCAGTTTTGTGTGGATGGGGCTCAGCGCTGGTCTGAGTGCCTTGTTGCACCACAGCCTCTCAAACATCTTTTTACTCATGATGGATTAGCTAGCGGCAGTGTCCAGTTTCATGGCTACGGGTAAGCCGTTCAATTTTACATTTAGCATTATAGGTGGACATTTCGTTGAAAATGTGTGCACCCCATGTACTTCAGCATCTGCCTCCTCTCTCTGAGACTCGAAATTGCTTTGATCCACCATGGACCGATCTTCCTCTGCCAAGTGGTAGTTCGCAGGTTTTGCAGAGCTCGCAGCTTGACTGCAAGCTCGTTGGAGGTGCCCCATTGTTCCACAGCTCTTGCAAACATACCCTTTGAAGCAGCATGAATAGGCTGAATGGAAGCCTCCACAACGCCAACAAGGTGTGAATTGCCTTGCATTCATCCTTTGTTGCGGACTCTGAGTCATCTGGGTCACCTGAGGCCTGCTGGCAGTTGCAGACTCGTAGTTTCTGCCCTGTACATTTCTGCTCGCAAACACAGTTCCATTTATTTTATGAACATTGCTAGCACTTGTGTGCTGAGAGATTTGTTTAGTGTTATCACTGGTGAACATAAACACCTGTGCTATTGAAATGGCCTTACTGAGGGTCGGTGTCTCTACAGTCAAAAGTTTTCGTAGGATGGTCTCATGGCCAATGCCCAGTACAAAAAAGTCTCTGAGCATCTGCTCCAGGTAGCCATCAAACTTACATTGTCCTGCATGTCGCCTTAGCTCGGCGACATAGCTCGCCACTTCCTGACCTTCAGATCGCTGGCACGTGCAGAACCGATACCTTGCCATCAGCACGCTCTCCCTCGGGTTAAGATGCTCCTGAACCAGTGTACACAGCTCCTCATATGACTTATCTGTGGGTTTCACCAGAGCCAGAAGATTCTTCATGAGGCTGTCGGTCGGTACTCGCAGACCGTGAGGAGGACCGCTCTCCTTTTTGCAGCGCTTCCTTCTCCGTCCAGCTCGTTGACTACAAAGTACAGGTCGAGCCGTTTGACATAGGCTTCCCAGTTCTCACCCTCCGAGAACTTCTCCAGGATGCCCACAGTTTGCTGCATTTTTGCATTGGTTTCGCATACTCGTCACCAGTTATTGTGTTCCTAACAAAGATGAGATTGCACACAGGGAGGTTAAAGTAACAGTGACCTCAGTCTTTATTGAGACACTCCAGAGTGAGGAACAGGCCTTAGGGGCCGGCTTATATACAGTGCTCCCAAGGGATGCTGGGATCCCTTGGGACTTCAGGGGATGCGCTCCCTGGTGGCGGAATATGGGAGTGCATGCTATACAGATACACAACAGTGGCAATACGGTGGAGGATTCCCTGGAGTGTATTAGGGATGATTTTCTAAACCAATATATCGAGGAACCAACTAGACGGCTGGCCATCCGAAACTGGGTGATGTGTAATGAGAAAGGACTAATTAGAAATCTTGTTGTGCGAGGCCCCTTGGGGAAGAGTGACCATAATACGGTAAAATTCTTTATCAAGATGGAGAGTGACACAGTTAATTCAGAGACTAGGATCTTGAACTTAAGGAAAGGTAACTTCGATGGTAGGAGACGTGTATTGACTAGATTAGACTGGCGAATGATACTTAAAGGGTTGACGGTGGATAGGAAATGGCAAGCATTTAAAGATCACATGGATAAACTTCAACAATTGTACATCCCTGTCTGGAGTAAAAATAAAACGGGGAAGGTGACTCAACTGTGGCTAACAAGGGAAATTAAGGATAGTGTTAAATCCAAGGAAGAGGCATATAAATTGGCCAGAAAAAGCAGCAAACCCGAGGACTGTGAGAAATTTAGAATTCAGCAGAGGAGGACAAAGGGTTTAATTAGGAGGGGGGAAATAGAGTATGAGAGGAAGCTTGTTGGGAACATAAAAACTGACTGCAAAAGCTTCTATAGATATGTGAAGAGAAAAAGATTAGTGAAAACAAACGTAGGTCCCTTGCAGTCAGAATCAGATGAATTTATAATGTGGAATAAAGAAATGGCAGACCAATTGAACAAATACTTTGGTTCTGTCTTCACGAAAGAAGACACAAATAACCTTCCGGAAATTCTAGGGGACCGAGGGTCCAGTGAGAAGGAGGAATTGAAGGAAATCCTTATTAGTTGGGAAATTGTGTTAGGGAAATTGATGGGATTGAAGGTTGATAAATCCCCAGGGCCTGATAGTCTGTATCCCAGAGTACTTAAGGAAGTGGCCCTAGAAATAGTGGATGCATTGGTGATCATTTTCCAACAGTCTATCAACTCTGGATTAGTTCCTATGGACTGGAGGGTAGCTAATGTAACACCACTTTTTAAAAAAGGAGAGAGAAAGAAAACGGGTAATTATAGACCAGTTAGCCTGACATCAGTCATGGGAAAAATGTTGATATCAGTTATTAAAGATGAAATAGCAGCGCATTTGGAAAGCAGTGACAGGATCGGTCTAAGTCAGCATGGATTTATGAAAGGGAAATCACGCTTGACAAATCTTCTGGAATTTTTTGAGGACGTAATTAGCAGAGTGGACAAGGGAGAACCAGTGGATGTGGTATATTTGGACTTTCAAAAGGCCTTTGACAAGGTCCCACACAAGAGATTGGTGTGCAAAATTAAAGCACATGGTATTGGGGGTAATGTACTGACGTGGATAGAGAACTGGTTGGCAGACAGGAAGCAGAGAGTCGGGATAAACGGGTCCTTTTCAGTGACTAGTGGGGTGCTGCAGGGCTCAGTGCTGGGACCCCAGCTATTTACAATATACATCAATGATTTAGATGAAGGAATTGAGTGTAATATCTCCAAGTTTGCAGATGACACTAAGCTGGGTGGCGGTGTGAGCTGTGAGGAGGATGCTAAGAGGCTGCAGGGTGACCTGGACAGGTTAGGTGAGTGGGCAAATGCATGGCAGATGCAGTATAATGTGGATAAATGTGAGGCTATCCACTTTGGTGGCAAAAACACGAAGGCAGAATATTATCTGAATGGCGGCAGATTAGGAAAAGGGGAGGTGCAACGAGACCTGGGTGTCATGGTACATCAGTCATTGAAAGTTGGCATGCAGGTACAGCAGGCTGTGAAGAAGGCAAATGGTATGTTGGCCTTCATAGCTCGGGGATTTGAGTATAGAAGCAGGAAGGTCTTACTGCAATTGTACAGGGCCTTGGTGAGGCCTCACCTGGAGTGTTGTGTTCAGTTTTGGTCTCCTAATCTGAGGAAGGACGTTCTTGTTATTGAGGGAGTACAGTGAAGGTTCACCAGACTGATTCCCGGGATGGCAGGACTGACATACGAGGAGAGACTGGATCGACTGGGCCTGCATTCACTGGAGTTTAGAAGGATGAGAGGGGATCTTTTAGAAACATATAAAGTTCTGAAGGGACTGGACAGGTTAGATGCAGGAAGAATGTTCCCGATGTTGGGGAAGTCTAGAACCAGGGGACATAGTCTCAGGATAAGGGGTAAGCCATTTAGTACTGCGATGAGGAGAAACTTCTTCACTCAGAGAGTTGTTAACCTGTGGAATTCTCTGCCGCAGAGAGTTGTTGATGCCAGTTTGTTGGATATATTCAAGAGGGAGTTAGATATGGCCCTTACGGCTAAAGGGATCAAGAGGTATGGAGAAAAAGCAGGAAAGGGGAACTGAGGTGAATGATCAGCCATGATCTTATTGAATGGTGGTGCAGGCTAGAAGGGCTGAATGGCCTACTCCTGCACCTATTTTCTATGTTTCTAGTACACCTCAGTATAGCCCAGTACAGCCCAGTACAGCCCAGTACATCCTTGTACAGCCCAGTATGGCCCAGTACGGCCCAGTACATACCAGTACAGCCCAGTATAGCCCAGAATAGCCCAGTACATCCCAGTACAGCCCAGTATAGCCCAGAATAGCCCAGTGCATTCCAGTACAGCCTATTACAGCTCAGTCCATTCCAGTACAGCCCAGAAAAGCCCAGTACAGTCCAGTACATAAGAACATAAGAACATAACAATTAGGAACAGGAGTAGGCCATCTAGCCCCTCGAGCCTGCTCCGCCATTCAACAAGATCATGGCTGATCTGGCTGTGGACTCAGCTCCACTTACCCGCCCGCTCCCCGTACAGCCCAGTACAGCCCAGAATAGCCCAGTAGAGCCCAGTACAGTCCAGAACAGCCCAGTACAGCCCAGAATAGTTCAGTACAGCCCAGTACAGCCCAGTACAGCTCAGTCCATCCCAGTACAGCCCAGAATAGCTCAGTCCAGTCCAGAATAGCTCAGTACAGCCCAGTACAGCTCAGTCCATCCCAGTACAGCCCAGAATAGCTCAGTCCAGTCCAGTACAGCCCAGTGCAGCCCAGAATAGCCCAGTACAGCCCAGTATAGCCCAGAGGTGCTCCAGTGTGGGTTTCTCAGTACTTTGGTTCAGAGACTTGGATGCATGGTTCCAGACCCCAGAATTCCCGAAGGAGCTTCCGTCCCTTGTTTTCATTTCTCTAGCGATGTTCCAATGATCTTGAAACACTTTGTAATTAGAAATGCATTTTGAAAAACCGCATTGATGCAAACTGAATGTTCTGTTTATCAGAGGTCATCAGAGCTTCCATCGAGAGCAGGGAAAGGAAGGTTTAACCAGGGAATTGTGAGAGCAGGCAGAGGGCGAGTGAGTCCAATCACACCCGTTAATCTCTCTCTGCTGTTCCGCCTGATAACACCATAACAAGCTTAAAAGGTGCAAGTCACAGAAATTTCAATTAATTGGGAATTAAACAAATCAATCAGGCTGCCAGTCCCATATTCAGTGGGCTGGATTTTCAGCTGATTGCTGCCTCTGTTTTCGCCCCGGAGAGGCGGCAATGGCGGTGGAGAGCATTTCTGGGCGGGTGGCCAGTTTCCAGCACCCCACCGGGACATTCGGTGCCGGGTTTGCGGGGCGCGGAGCAGTACGGACCGGGCAAGGTGAGGCGGTGTGCAACGCCCCTGGTTGTGACACCGACGTAAAATTTGAAACCCGCCCGACCCGTAGTGGTGGGAACGCTTGTGAAAGCGGGCGGCCCGAGCTGTAGTCGCCGCAGTGAGTGAAGGAATGTGGACCTGAGGTAAGCGTGATTGTCTTTCTTGTTATTTTTGAGATTTATGTTGTTGTGGCGTCAGTAATGTACTGGGAATGTTTTTGGTGGTTTTCTTTCAGATTTCTTTTTTCCACGGAAACCTCTGAGGGCACTCCAAGGCCGGCTGTTCAGCTCGTGATTCTCTGTGGCTCAGCTGGCCTAGCACCTTGAGACAGGTGTGGAACCCCTCCCCTAGTGCTCTGAGAGAGGTGTGGAACCTCTCCCCGAGCGCCCTGAGAAGTGTGGAACCCCTCCCCTATCGCCCTGAGAGAGGTGTGGAACCCCTCCCCTAGCGCCCTGAGAGGTGTGGAACCCCTCCCCTAGCGCCCTGAGAGGTGTGGAACCCCTCCCCTATCGCCCTGAGAGAGGTGTGGAACGCCTCCCTTAGTTCCCTGAGAGAGGTGTGGAACCACTCCCCTATCGCCCTGAGAGAGGTGTGGAACCATTCCCCTAGGGCCCTGAGAGGTGTGGAACCCCTCCCCTATCGCCCTGAGAGAGGTGTGGAACCCCTCCCCTAGTGCCCTGAGAGAGGTGTAGAACTCCTCCTCTAGTGCCCTGAGAGAGGTGTGGAACCCCTCCCCTAGTGCCCTGAGAGAGGTGTGGAACCCCTCCCCTAGTGCCCTGAGAGAGGTGTGGAACCCCTCCCCTATCGCCCTGAGAGAGGTGTGGAACCCCTAGTGCCCTGAGAGAGGTGTGGAACCCCTCCCCTAGTGACCAGAGAGAGGTGTGGAACCCCTTCCCTATCGCCCTGAAAGAGGTGTGGAACCCCTCCCCTATCGCCCTGAGAGCGGCGTGGAACCCCTCCCCTAGTGACCAGAGAGAGGTGTGGAACCCCTCGTCTAGTGCCCTGAGAGAGGTGTGGAACCCCTCCACTAGTGCCCTGAGAGAGGTGTGGAACCCCTCCTCTAGTGACCAGAGAGAGGTGTGGAACCCCTCCTCTAGTGCCCTGAGAGAGGTGTGGAGCCCCTCCCCTAGTGACCAGAGAGAGGTGTGGAACCCCTCCCCTAGTGACCAGAGAGAGGTGTGGAACCCCTCCCCTAGTGCCCTGAGAGAGGTGTGGAACCCCTCCCCTAGTGCCCTGAGAGAGGTGTGGAACCCCTCCCCTAGTGACCAGAGAGAGGTGTGGAACCCCTCCTCTAGTGCCCTGAGAGAGGTGTGGAACCCCTAGCGCCCTGAGAGAGGTGTGGAACCCCTATCGCCCTTAGAGAGGTGTGGAACCCCTAGCGAACTGAGAGAGGTGTGGAATCCCTAGCGGCCTGAGAGAGGTGTGGAACCCCTCCCCTAGCGCCCTGAGAGGTGTGGAACCCCTCCCTTAGTGCCCTGAGAGAGGTGTGGAACCCCTCCCCTAGTGCCCTGAGAGAGGTGTGGAACCCCTCCCCTAGTGCCCTGAGAGAGGTGTGGAACCCCTCCCCTAGTGCCCTGAGAGAGGTGTGGAACCCCTCCCCTAGTGACCTGAGAGAGGTGTGGAACCCCTCCCCTAGTGCCCTGAGAGAGGTGTGGAACCCCTCCCCTATTGCCCTGAGAGAGGTGTGGAACCCCTATCGCCCTGAGAGAGGTGTGGAACCCCTAGCGCCCTGAGAGAGGTGTGGAACCCCTCCCCTAGTGCCCTGAGAGAGGTGTGGAACCCCTCACCTAGTGCCCTGAGAGAGGTGTGGAACCCCTCCCCTAGTGCCCTGAGAGAGGTGTGGAACCCCTCCCCTATCGCCCTGAGAGAGGTGTGGAACCCCTAGCGCCCTGAGAGAGGTGTGGAACCCCTAGCGCCCTGAGAGAGGTGTGGAACCCCTCCCCTAGTGCCCTGAGAGAGGTGTGGAACCCCTCCCCTATCGCCCTGAGAGAGGTGTGGAACCCCGAGCGCCCTGAGAGAGGTGTGGAACCCCTCCCCTAGTGCCCTGAGAGAGGTGTGGAACCCCTCCCCTATCGCCCTGAGAGAGGTGTGGAACCCCTGGTGCCCTGAGAGAGGTGTGGAACCCCTCCCCTAGTGACCAGAGAGAGGTGTGGAACCCCTTCCCTATCGCCCTGAAAGAGGTGTGGAACCCCTCCCCTATCGCCCTGAGAGCGGCGTGGAACCCCTCCCCTAGTGACCAGAGAGAGGTGTGGAACCCCTCGTCTAGTGCCCTGAGAGAGGTGTGGAACCCCTCCACTAGTGCCCTGAGAGAGGTGTGGAACCCCTCCTCTAGTGACCAGAGAGAGGTGTGGAACCCCTCCTCTAGTGCCCTGAGAGAGGTGTGGAGCCCCTCCCCTAGTGACCAGAGAGAGGTGTGGAACCCCTCCCCTAGTGACCAGAGAGAGGTGTGGAACCCCTCCCCTAGTGCCCTGAGAGAGGTGTGGAACCCCTCCCCTAGTGCCCTGAGAGAGGTGTGGAACCCCTCCCCTAGTGACCAGAGAGAGGTGTGGAACCCCTCCTCTAGTGCCCTGAGAGAGGTGTGGAACCCCTAGCGCCCTGAGAGAGGTGTGGAACCCCTATCGCCCTTAGAGAGGTGTGGAACCCCTAGCGAACTGAGAGAGGTGTGGAATCCCTAGCGGCCTGAGAGAGGTGTGGAACCCCTCCCCTAGCGCCCTGAGAGAGGTGTGGAACCCCTCCCCTAGTGCCCTGAGAGAGGTGTGGAACCCCTCCCCTAGTGCCCTGAGAGAGGTGTGGAACCCCTCCCCTAGTGCCCTGAGAGAGGTGTGGAACCCCTCCCCTAGTGACCTGAGAGAGGTGTGGAACCCCTCCCCTAGTGCCCTGAGAGAGGTGTGGAACCCCTCCCCTATTGCCCTGAGAGAGGTGTGGAACCCCTATCGCCCTGAGAGAGGTGTGGAACCCCTAGCGCCCTGAGAGAGGTGTGGAACCCCTCCCCTAGTGCCCTGAGAGAGGTGTGGAACCCCTCCCCTAGTGCCCTGAGAGAGGTGTGGAACCCCTCCCCTAGTGCCCTGAGAGAGGTGTGGAACCCCTCCCCTATCGCCCTGAGAGAGGTGTGGAACCCCTAGCGCCCTGAGAGAGGTGTGGAACCCCTAGCGCCCTGAGAGAGGTGTGGAACCCCTCCCCTAGTGCCCTGAGAGAGGTGTGGAACCCCTCCCCTATCGCCCTGAGAGAGGTGTGGAACCCCTAGCGCCCTGAGAGAGGTGTGGAACCCCTCCCCTAGTGCCCTGAGAGAGGTGTGGAACCCCTCCCCTAGTGCCCTGAGAGAGGTGTGGAACCCCTCCCCTAGTGCCCTGAGAGAGGTGTGGAACCCCTCCCCTAGTGACCAGAGAGAGGTGTGGAACCCCTCCGCTATCGCCCTGAGAGAGGTGTGGAACCCCTCCACTATCGCCCTGAGAGAGGTGTGGAACCCCTCCCCTAGTGACCAGAGAGAGGTGTGGAACCCCTCCTCTAGTGCCCTGAGAGAGGTGTGGAACCCCTCCCCTATCGCCCTGAGAGAGGTGTGGAACCCCTCCCCTAGTGACCAGAGAGAGGTGTGGAACCCCTCCTCTAGTGCCCTGAGAGAGGTGTGGAACCCCTTCCCTAGTGCCCTGAGAAAGGTTTGGAGCCCCTCCCCTAGTGACCAGAGAGAGGTGTGGAACCCCTCCCCTAGTGACCAGAGAGAGGTGTGGAACCCCTCTCCAAGTGCCCTGAGAGAGGTGTGGAACCCCTCCCCTAGTGCCCTGAGAGAGGTGTGGAACCCCTAGCGCCCTGAGAGAGGTGTGGAACCCCTAGCGCCCTGAGAGAGGTGTGGAACCCCTAACGCCCTGAGAGAGGTGTGGAACCCCTAGCGCCCTGAGAGAGGTGTGGAACCCCTAGCGCCCTGAGAGAGGTGTGGAACCCCTAACGCCCTGAGAGAGGTGTGGAACCCCTAGCGCCCTGAGAGAGGTGTGAAACCCCTAGTGCCCTGAGAGAGGTGTGGAACCCCTCCCCTAGTGACCAGAGAGAGGTGTGGAACCCCTCCCCTAGTGCCCTGAGAGAGGTGTGGAACCCCTCCCCTAGTGCCCTGAGAGAGGTGTGGAACCCCTCCCCTAGTGCCCTGAGAGAGGTGTGGAACCCCTAGCGCCCTGAGAGAGGTGTGGAACCCCTAGCGCCCTGAGAAAGGTGTGGAACCCCTAGTGCCCTGCGAGAGGTGTGGAACCCCTCCCCTAGTGCCTTGAGAGAGGTGTGGAACCCCTCCCCTAGTGCCCTGAGAGAGGTGTGGAACCCCTCCCCTAGTGCCCTGAGAGAGGTGTGGAACCCCTCCCCTAGTGCCCTGAGACAGGTGTTGAACCCCTCCCCTAGCGCCCTGACAGAGGTGTGGAACCACTATCGCCCTGAGAGAGGCGTGGAACCCCTAGCGCCCTGAGAGAGGTGTGGAACCCCTCCCGTGGTGCCCTGAGAGAGGTGTGGAACCCCTCCCCTATCGCCCTGAGAGAGGTGTGGAACCCCTCCCTTATCGCCCTGAGAGAGGTGTGGAACCCCTCCCCTAGTGACCAGAGAGAGGTGTGGAACCCCTCCTCTAGTGCCCTGAGAGAGGTGTGGAACCCCTCCCCTATCGCCCTGAGAGAGGTGTGGAACACCTCCCCTAGTGACCAGAGAGAGGTGTGGAACCCCTCCTCTAGTGCCCTGAGAGAGGTGTGGAACCCCTCCCCTAGTGCCCTGAGAAAGGTTTGGAGCCCCTCCCCTAGTGACCAGAGAGAGGTGTGGAACCCCTCCCCTAGTGACCAGAGAGAGGTGTGGAACCCCTCCCCAAGTGCCCTGAGAGAGGTGTGGAACCCCTCCCCTAGCGCCCTGAGAGAGGTGTGGAACCCCTAGCGCTCTGAGAGAGGTGTGGAACCCCTAACGCCCTGAGAGAGGTGTGGAACCCCTAGCGCCCTGAGAGAGGTGTGGAACCCCTAGTGCCCTGAGAGAGGTGTGGAACCCCTCCCCTAGTGACCAGAGAGAGGTGTGGAACCCCTTCCCTATCGCCCTGAAAGAGGTGTGGAACCCCTCCCCTATCGCCCTGAGAGCGGCGTGGAACCCCTCCCCTAGTGACCAGAGAGAGGTGTGGAACCCCTCGTCTAGTGCCCTGAGAGAGGTGTGGAACCCCTCCACTAGTGCCCTGAGAGAGGTGTGGAACCCCTCCTCTAGTGACCAGAGAGAGGTGTGGAACCCCTCCCCTAGTGCCCTGAGAGAGGTGTGGAACCCCTCCCCTAGTGCCCTGAGAGAGGTGTGGAACCCCTCCCCTAGTGCCCTGAGAGAGGTGTGGAACCCCTCCCCTAGTGCCCTGAGAGAGGTGTGGAACCCCTCCCCTAGTGACCTGAGAGAGGTGTGGAACCCCTCCCCTAGTGCCCTGAGAGAGGTGTGGAACCCCTCCCCTATTGCCCTGAGAGAGGTGTGGAACCCCTATCGCCCTGAGAGAGGTGTGGAACCCCTAGCGCCCTGAGAGAGGTGTGGAACCCCTCCCCTAGTGCCCTGAGAGAGGTGTGGAACCCCTCCCCTAGTGCCCTGAGAGAGGTGTGGAACCCCTCCCCTAGTGCCCTGAGAGAGCTGTGGAACCCCTCCCCTATCGCCCTGAGAGAGGTGTGGAACCCCTAGCGCCCTGAGAGAGGTGTGGAACCCCTAGCGCCCTGAGAGAGGTGTGGAACCCCTCCCCTAGTGCCCTGAGAGAGGTGTGGAACCCCTCCCCTATCGCCCTGAGAGAGGTGTGGAACCCCTAGCGCCCTGAGAGAGGTGTGGAACCCCTTCCCTAGTGCCCTGAGAGAGGTGTGGAACCCCTCCCCTATCGCCCTGCGAGAGGTGTGGAACCCCTGGTGCCCTGAGAGAGGTGTGGAACCCCTCCCCTAGTGACCAGAGAGAGGTGTGGAACCCCTTCCCTATCGCCCTGAAAGAGGTGTGGAACCCCTCCCCTATCGCCCTGAGAGCGGCGTGGAACCCCTCCCCTAGTGACCAGAGAGAGGTGTGGAACCCCTCGTCTAGTGCCCTGAGAGAGGTGTGGAACCCCTCCACTAGTGCCCTGAGAGAGGTGTGGAACCCCTCCTCTAGTGACCAGAGAGAGGTGTGGAACCCCTCCTCTAGTGCCCTGAGAGAGGTGTGGAGCCCCTCCCCTAGTGACCAGAGAGAGGTGTGGAACCCCTCCCCTAGTGACCAGAGAGAGGTGTGGAACCCCTCCCCTAGTGCCCTGAGAGAGGTGTGGAACCCCTCCCCTAGTGCCCTGAGAGAGGTGTGGAACCCCTCCCCTAGTGACCAGAGAGAGGTGTGGAACCCCTCCTCTAGTGCCCTGAGAGAGGTGTGGAACCCCTAGCGCACTGAGAGAGGTGTGGAACCCCTATCGCCCTTAGAGAGGTGTGGAACCCCTAGCGAAATGAGAGAGGTGTGGAATCCCTAGCGGCCTGAGAGAGGTGTGGAACCCCTCCCCTAGCGCCCTGAGAGGTGTGGAACCCCTCCCTTAGTGCCCTGAGAGAGGTGTGGAACCCCTCCCCTAGTGCCCTGAGAGAGGTGTGGAACCCCTCCCCTAGTGCCCTGAGAGAGGTGTGGAACCCCTCCCCTAGTGCCCTGAGAGAGGTGTGGAACCCCTCCCCTAGTGACCTGAGAGAGGTGTGGAACCCCTCCCCTAGTGCCCTGAGAGAGGTGTGGAACCCCTCCCCTATTGCCCTGAGAGAGGTGTGGAACCCCTATCGCCCTGAGAGAGGTGTGGAACCCCTAGCGCCCTGAGAGAGGTGTGGAACCCCTCCCCTAGTGCCCTGAGAGAGGTGTGGAACCCCTCCCCTAGTGCCCTGAGAGAGGTGTGGAACCCCTCCCCTAGTGCCCTGAGAGAGGTGTGGAACCCCTCCCCTATCGCCCTGAGAGAGGTGTGGAACCCCTAGCGCCCTGAGAGAGGTGTGGAACCCCTAGCGCCCTGAGAGAGGTGTGGAACCCCTCCCCTAGTGCCCTGAGAGAGGTGTGGAACCCCTCCCCTATCGCCCTGAGAGAGGTGTGGAACCCCTAGCGCCCTGAGAGAGGTGTGGAACCCCTCCCCTAGTGCCCTGAGAGAGGTGTGGAACCCCTCCCCTAGTGCCCTGAGAGAGGTGTGGAACCCCTCCCCTAGTGCCCTGAGAGAGGTGTGGAACCCCTCCCCTAGTGACCAGAGAGAGGTGTGGAACCCCTCCCCTAGTGACCAGAGAGAGGTGTGGAACCCCTCCCCTAGTGACCAGAGAGAGGAGTGGAACCCCTCCTCTAGTGCCCTGAGAGAGGTGTGGAACCCCTCCCCTATCGCCCTGAGAGAGGTGTGGAACCCCTCCCCTAGTGACCAGAGAGAGGTGTGGAACCCCTCCCCTAGTGACCAGAGAGAGGTGTGGAACCCCTCCCCTAGTGACCAGAGAGAGGTGTGGAACCCCTCTCCAAGTGCCCTGAGAGAGGTGTGGAACCCCTCCCCTAGTGCCCTGAGAGAGGTGTGGAACCCCTAGCGCCCTGAGAGAGGTGTGGAACCCCTAGCGCCCTGAGAGAGGTGTGGAACCCCTAACGCCCTGAGAGAGGTGTGGAACCCCTAGCGCCCTGAGAGAGGTGTGGAACCCCTAGCGCCCTGAGAGAGGTGTGGAACCCCTAACGCCCTGAGAGAGGTGTGGAACCCCTAGCGCCCTGAGAGAGGTGTGAAACCCCTAGTGCCCTGAGAGAGGTGTGGAACCCCTCCCCTAGTGACCAGAGAGAGGTGTGGAACCCCTCCCCTAGTGCCCTGAGAGAGGTGTGGAACCCCTCCCCTAGTGCCCTGAGAGAGGTGTGGAACCCCTCCCCTAGTGCCCTGAGAGAGGTGTGGAACCCCTAGCGCCCTGAGAGAGGTGTGGAACCCCTAGCGCCCTGAGAAAGGTGTGGAACCCCTAGTGCCCTGCGAGAGGTGTGGAACCCCTCCCCTAGTGCCTTGAGAGAGGTGTGGAACCCCTCCCCTAGTGCCCTGAGAGAGGTGTGGAACCCCTCCCCTAGTGCCCTGAGAGAGGTGTGGAACCCCTCCCCTAGTGCCCTGAGAGAGGTGTGGAAACCCTCCCCTAGCGCCCTGACAGAGGTGTGGAACCACTATCGCCCTGAGAGAGGCGTGGAACCCCTAGCGCCCTGAGAGAGGTGTGGAACCCCTCCCGTGGTGCCCTGAGAGAGGTGTGGAACCCCTCCCCTATCGCCCTGAGAGAGGTGTGGAACCCCTCCCTTATCGCCCTGAGAGAGGTGTGGAACCCCTCCCCTAGTGACCAGAGAGAGGTGTGGAACCCCTCCTCTAGTGCCCTGAGAGAGGTGTGGAACCCCTCCCCTATCGCCCTGAGAGAGGTGTGGAACACCTCCCCTAGTGACCAGAGAGAGGTGTGGAACCCCTCCTCTAGTGCCCTGAGAGAGGTGTGGAACCCCTCCCCTAGTGCCCTGAGAAAGGTTTGGAGACCCTCCCCTAGTGACCAGAGAGAGGTGTGGAACCCCTCCCCTAGTGACCAGAGAGAGGTGTGGAACCCCTCCCCAAGTGCCCTGAGAGAGGTGTGGAACCCCTCCCCTAGCGCCCTGAGAGAGGTGTGGAACCCCTAGCGCTCTGAGAGAGGTGTGGAACCCCTAACGCCCTGAGAGAGGTGTGGAACCCCTAGCGCCCTGAGAGAGGTGTGGAACCCCTAGTGCCCTGAGAGAGGTGTGGAACCCCTCCCCTAGTGACCAGAGAGAGGTGTGGAACCCCTCCCCTAGTGCCCTGAGAGAGGTGTGGAACCCCTCCCCTAGTGCCCTGAGAGAGGTGTGGAACCCCTAGCGCCCTGAGAGAGGTGTGGAACCCCTAGTGCCCTGCGAGAGGTGTGGAACCCCTCCCCTAGTGCCCTGAGAGAGGTGTGGAACCCCTCCCCTAGTGCCCTGAGAGAGGTGTGGAACCCCTCCCCTAGTGCCCTGAGAGAGGTGTGGAACCCCTCCCCTAGTGCCCTGAGAGAGGTGTGGAACCCCTCCCCTAGCGCCCTGACAGAGGTGTGGAACCACTATCGCCCTGAGAGAGGTGTGGAACCCCTAGCGCCCTGAGAGAGGTGTGGAACCCCTCCCGTGGTGCCCTGAGAGAGGTGTGGAACCCCTCCCCTATCGCCCTGAGAGAGGTGTGGAACCCCTCCCTTGTCGCCCTGAGAGAGGTGTGGAACCCCTCCCCTAGTGACCAGAGAGAGGTGTGGAACCCCTCCTCTAGTGCCCTGAGAGAGGTGTGGAACCCCTCCCCTATCGCCCTGAGAGAGGTGTGGGACCCCTCCCCTATCGCCCTGAGAGAGATGTGGGACCCCTCCCCTAGTGACCAGAGAGAGGTGTGGAACCCCTCCTCTTGTGCCCTGAGAGAGGTGTGGAACCCCTCCCCTAGTGACCAGAGAGAGGTGTGGAACCCCTCCTCTAGTGCCCTGAGAGAGGTGTGGAACCCCTAGCGCCCTGAGAGAGGTGTGGAACCCCTAGCACCCTGAGAGAGGTGTGGAACCCCTAGCGCCCTGAGAGAGGTGTGGAACCCCTAGCGCCCTGAGAGAGGTGTGGAACACCTAGCGCCCTGAGAGAGGTGTGGAACCCCTCGTGCCCTGAGAGAGGTGTGGAACCCCTCCCCTAGTGCCCTGAGAGAGGTGTGGAACCCCTCCCTTCGTGCCCTGAGAGAGGTGTGGAACCCCTCCCCTAGTGCCCTGAGAGAGGTGTGGAACCCCTCCCCTAGTGCCCTGACAGAGGTGTGGAGCCCCTAGCGCCCTGAGAGAGGTGTGGAACCCCTAGTGCCCTGAGAGAGGTGTGAAACCCCTCCCCTAGTGCCCTGAGAGAGGTGTGGAACCCCTCCCCTAGTGCCCTGAGAGAGGTGTGGGACCCCTCCCCTATCGCCCTGAGAGAGATGTGGGACCCCTCCCCTAGTGACCAGAGAGAGGTGTGGAACCCCTCCCCTAGTGCCCTGAGAGAGGTGTGGAACCCCTCCCCTAGTGCCCTGAGAGAGGTGTGGAACCCCTCCCCTATCGCCCTGAGAGAGGTGTGGAACCCCTAGCGCCCTGAGAGAGGTGTGGAACCCCTAGCGCCCTGAGAGAGGTGTGGAACCCCTCCCCTAGTGCCCTGAGAGAGGTGTGGAACACCTCCCCTATCGCCCTGAGAGAGGTGTGGAACCCCTAGCACCCTGAGAGAGGTGTGGAACCCCTCCCCTAGTGCCCTGAGAGAGGTGTGGAACCCCTCCCCTAGTGCCCTGAGAGAGGTGTGTAACCCCTCCCCTAGTGCCCTGAGAGAGGTGTGGAACCCCTCCCCTAGTGACCAGAGAGAGGTGTGGAACCCCTCCGCTATCGCCCTGAGAGAGGTGTGGAACCCCTCCACTATCGCCCTGAGAGAGGTGTGGAACCCCTCCCCTAGTGACCAGAGAGAGGTGTGGAACCCCTCCCCAAGTGCCCTGAGAGAGGTGTGGAACCCCTCCCCTAGTGCCCTGAGAGAGGTGTGGAACCCCTTCCCTAGTGCCCCGAGAAAGGTTTGGAGCCCCTCCCCTAGTGACCAGAGAGAGGTGTGGAACCCCTCCCCTAGTGACCAGAGAGAGGTGTGGAACCCCTCCCCAAGTGCCCTGAGAGAGGTGTGGAACCCCTCCCCTAGTGCCCTGAGAGATGTGTGGAACCCCTAGCGCCCTGAGAGAGGTGTGGAACCCATAGCGCCCTGAGAGAGGTGTGGAACCCCTAACGCCCTGAGAGAGGTGTGGAACCCCTAGTGCCCTGAGAGAGGTGTGGAACCCCTAGCGCCCTGAGAGAGGTGTGGAACCCCTAACGCCCTGAGAGAGGTGTGGAACCCCTAGCGCCCTGAGAGAGGTGTGGAACCCCTAGTGCCCTGAGAGAGGTGTGGAACCCCTCCCCTAGTGACCAGAGAGAGGTGTGGAACCCCTCCCCTAGTGCCCTGAGAGATGTGTGGAACCCCTCCCCTAGTGCCCTGAGAGAGGTGTGGAACCCCTCCCCTAGTGCCCTGAGAGAGGTGTGGAACCCCTAGCGCCCTGAGAGAGGTGTGGAACCCCTAGCGCCCTGAGAAAGGTGTGGAACCCCTAGTGCCCTGCGAGAGGTGTGGAACCCCTCCCCTAGTGCCTTGAGAGAGGTGTGGAACCCCTCCCCTAGTGCCCTGAGAGAGGTGTGGAACCCCTCCCCTAGTGCCCTGAGAGAGGTGTGGAACCCCTCCCCTAGTGCCCTGAGAGAGGTGTGGAACCCCTCCCCTAGCGCCCTGACAGAGGTGTGGAACCACTATCGCTCTGAGAGAGGTGTGGAACCCCTAGCGCCCTGAGAGAGGTGTGGAACCCCTCCCGTGGTGCCCTGAGAGAGGTGTGGAACCCCTCCCCTATCGCCCTGAGAGAGGTGTGGAACCCCTCCCTTATCGCCCTGAGAGAGGTGTGGAACCCCTCCCCTAGTGACCAGAGAGAGGTGTGGAACCCCTCCTCTAGTGCCCTGAGAGAGGTGTGGAACCCCTCCCCTATCGCCCTGAGAGAGGTGTGGAACCCCTCCCCTAGTGACCAGAGAGAGGTGTGGAACCCCTCCTCTAGTGCCCTGAGAGAGGTGTGGAACCCCTCCCCTAGTGCCCTGAGAAAGGTTTGGAGCCCCTCCCCTAGTGACCAGAGAGAGGTGTGGAACCCCTCCCCTAGTGACCAGAGAGAGGTGTGGAACCCCTCCCCAAGTGCCCTGAGAGAGGTGTGTAACCCCTCCCCTAGCGCCCTGAGAGAGGTGTGGAACCCCTAGCGCCCTGAGAGAGGTGTGGAACCCCTAACGCCCTGAGAGAGGTGTGGAACCCCTAGTGCCCTGCGAGAGGTGTGGAACCCCTCCCCTAGTGCCTTGAGAGAGGTGTGGAACCCCTCCCCTAGTGCCCTGAGAGAGGTGTGGAACCCCTCCCCTAGTGCCCTGAGAGAGGTGTGGAACCCCTCCACTAGTGCCCTGAGAGAGGTGTGGAACCCCTCCCCTAGCGCCCTGACAGAGGTGTGGAACCACTATCGCCCTGAGAGAGGTGTGGAACCCCTAGCGCCCTGAGAGAGGTGTGGAACCCCTCCCGTGGTGCCCTGAGAGAGGTGTGGAACCCCTCCCCTATCGCCCTGAGAGAGGTGTGGAACCCCTCCCTTATCGCCCTGAGAGAGGTGTGGAACCCCTCCCCTAGTGACCAGAGAGAGGTGTGGAACCCCTCCCCTAGTGCCCTGAGAAAGGTTTGGAGCCCCTCCCCTAGTGACCAGAGAGAGGTGTGGAACCCCTCCCCTAGTGACCAGAGAGAGGTGTGGAACCCCTCCCCAAGTGCCCTGAGAGAGGTGTGGAACCCCTCCCCTAGCGCCCTGAGAGAGGTGTGGAACCCCTAGCGCCCTGAGAGAGGTGTGGAACCCCTAACGCCCTGAGAGAGGTGTGGAACCCCTAGCGCCCTGAGAGAGGTGTGGAACCCCTAGTGCCCTGAGAGAGGTGTGGAACCCCTCCCCTAGTGACCAGAGAGAGGTGTGGAACCCCTCCCCTAGTGCCCTGAGAGAGGTGTGGAACCCCTCCCCTAGTGCCCTGAGAGAGGTGTGGAACCCCTAGCGCCCTGAGAGAGGTGTGGAACCCCTAGTGCCCTGCGAGAGGTGTGGAACCCCTCCGCTAGTGCCCTGAGAGAGGTGTGGAGCCCCTCCCCTAGTGCCCTGAGAGAGGTGGGGAACCCCTCCCCTAGTGCCCTGAGAGAGGTGTGGAACCCCTCCCCTAGTGCCCTGAGAGAGGTGTGGAACCCCTCCCCTAGCGCCCTGACAGAGGTGTGGAACCCCTCCCCTAGCGCCCTGAGAGAGGTGTGGAACCCCTAGCGCCCTGAGAGAGGTGTGGAACCCCTAACGCCCTGAGAGAGGTGTGGAACCCCTAGCGCCCTGAGAGAGGTGTGGAACCCCTAGTGCCCTGAGAGAGGTGTGGAACCCCTCCCCTAGTGACCAGAGAGAGGTGTGGAACCCCTCCCCTAGTGCCCTGAGAGAGGTGTGGAACCCCTCCCTTAGTGCCCTGAGAGAGGTGTGGAACCCCTAGCGCCCTGAGAGAGGTGTGGAACCCCTAGCGCCCTGAGAGAGGTGTGGAACCCCTAGTGCCCTGCGAGAGGTGTGGAACCCCTCCCCTAGTGCCCTGAGAGAGGTGTGGAACCCCTCCCCTAGTGCCCTGAGAGAGGTGTGGAACCCCTCCCCTAGTGCCCTGAGAGAGGTGTGGAACCCCTCCCCTAGTGCCCTGAGAGAGGTGTGGAACCCCTCCCCTAGCGCCCTGACAGAGGTGTGGAACCACTATCGCCCTGAGAGAGGTGTGGAACCCCTAGCGCCCTGAGAGAGGTGTGGACCCCCTCCCGTGGTGCCCTGAGAGAGGTGTGGAACCCCTCCCCTATCGCCCTGAGAGAGGTGTGGAACCCCTCCCTTATCGCCCTGAGAGAGGTGTGGAACCCCTCCCCTAGTGACCAGAGAGAGGTGTGGAACCCCTCCTCTAGTGCCCTGAGAGAGGTGTGGAACCCCTCCCCTATCGCCCTGAGAGAGGTGTGGGACCCCTCCCCTATCGCCCTGAGAGAGATGTGGGACCCCTCCCCTAGTGACCAGAGAGAGGTGTGGAACCCCTCCCCTAGTGACCAGAGAGAGGTGTGGAACCCCTCCTCTTGTGCCCTGAGAGAGGTGTGGAACCCCTCCCCTAGTGACCAGAGAGAGGTGTGGAACCCCTCCTCTAGTGCCCTGAGAGAGGTGTGGAACCCCTAGCGCCCTGAGAGAGGTGTGGAACCCCTAGCACCCTGAGAGAGGTGTGGAACCCCTAGCGCCCTGAGAGAGGTGTGGAACCCCTAGCGCCCTGAGAGAGGTGTGGAACACCTAGCGCCCTGAGAGAGGTGTGGAACCCCTCGTGCCCTGAGAGAGGTGTGGAACCCCTCCCCTAGTGCCCTGAGAGAGGTGTGGAACCCCTCCCTTCGTGCCCTGAGAGAGGTGTGGAACCCCTCCCCTAGTGCCCTGAGAGAGGTGTGGAACCCCTCCCCTAGTGCCCTGACAGAGGTGTGGAGCCCCTGGCGCCCTGAGAGAGGTGTGGAACCCCTAGTGCCCTGAGAGAGGTGTGGAACCCCTCCCCTAGTGCCCTGAGAGAGGTGTGGGACCCCTCCCCTATCGCCCTGAGAGAGATGTGGGACCCCTCCCCTAGTGACCAGAGAGAGGTGTGGAACCCCACCCCTAGTGACCAGAGAGAGGTGTGGAACCCCTCCTCTTGTGCCCTGAGAGAGGTGTGGAACCCCTCCCCTAGTGACCAGAGAGAGGTGAGGAACCCCTCCTCTAGTGCCTTGAGAGAGGTGTGGAACCCCTAGCGCCCTTCGAGAGGTGTGGAACCACTAGCACCCTGAGAGAGGTGTGGAACCCCTAGCGCCCTGAGAGAGGTGTGGAACCCCTAGCGCCCTGAGAGAGGTGTGGAACACCTAGCGCCCTGAGAGAGGTGTGGAACCCCTCGTGCCCTGAGAGAGGTGTGGAACCCCTCCCCTAGTGACCAGAGAGAGGTGTGGAACCCCTCCTCTAGTGCCCTGAGAGAGGTGTGGAACCCCTCCCCTATCGCCCTGAGAGAGGTGTGGGACCCCTCCCCTATCGCCCTGAGAGAGATGTGGGACCCCTCCCCTAGTGACCAGAGAGAGGTGTGGAACCCCTCCTCTTGTGCCCTGAGAGAGGTGTGGAACCCCTCCCCTAGTGACCAGAGAGAGGTGTGGAACCCCTCCTCTAGTGCCCTGAGAGAGGAGTGGAACCCCTAGCGCCCTGAGAGAGGTGTGGAACCCCTAGCACCCTGAGAGAGGTGTGGAACCCCTAGCGCCCTGAGAGAGGTGTGGAACCCCTCGC
The DNA here is from genome assembly GCF_044704955.1 of Pristiophorus japonicus. NCBI lineage: Eukaryota > Metazoa > Chordata > Chondrichthyes > Pristiophoridae > Pristiophorus > Pristiophorus japonicus. The sequence goes on from NC_091982.1 coordinate 253,379,229, forward strand.
GCCCTGAGAGAGGTGTGGAACACCTAGCGCCCTGAGAGAGGTGTGGAACCCCTCGTGCCCTGAGAGAGGTGTGGAACCCCTCCCCTAGTGCCCTGAGAGAGGTGTGGAACCCCTCCCTTCGTGCCCTGAGAGAGGTGTGGAACCCCTCCCCTAGTGCCCTGAGAGAGGTGTGGAACCCCTCCCCTAGTGCCCTGACAGAGGTGTGGAGCCCCTAGCGCCCTGAGAGAGGTGTGGAACCCCTAGTGCCCTGAGAGAGGTGTGAAACCCCTCCCCTAGTGCCCTGAGAGAGGTGTGGAACCCCTCCCCTAGTGCCCTGAGAGAGGTGTGGGACCCCTCCCCTATCGCCCTGAGAGAGATGTGGGACCCCTCCCCTAGTGACCAGAGAGAGGTGTGGAACCCCTCCCCTAGTGCCCTGAGAGAGGTGTGGAACCCCTCCCCTAGTGCCCTGAGAGAGGTGTGGAACCCCTCCCCTATCGCCCTGAGAGAGGTGTGGAACCCCTAGCGCCCTGAGAGAGGTGTGGAACCCCTAGCGCCCTGAGAGAGGTGTGGAACCCCTCCCCTAGTGCCCTGAGAGAGGTGTGGAACACCTCCCCTATCGCCCTGAGAGAGGTGTGGAACCCCTAGCACCCTGAGAGAGGTGTGGAACCCCTCCCCTAGTGCCCTGAGAGAGGTGTGGAACCCCTCCCCTAGTGCCCTGAGAGAGGTGTGTAACCCCTCCCCTAGTGCCCTGAGAGAGGTGTGGAACCCCTCCCCTAGTGACCAGAGAGAGGTGTGGAACCCCTCCGCTATCGCCCTGAGAGAGGTGTGGAACCCCTCCACTATCGCCCTGAGAGAGGTGTGGAACCCCTCCCCTAGTGACCAGAGAGAGGTGTGGAACCCCTCCCCAAGTGCCCTGAGAGAGGTGTGGAACCCCTCCCCTAGTGCCCTGAGAGAGGTGTGGAACCCCTTCCCTAGTGCCCCGAGAAAGGTTTGGAGCCCCTCCCCTAGTGACCAGAGAGAGGTGTGGAACCCCTCCCCTAGTGACCAGAGAGAGGTGTGGAACCCCTCCCCAAGTGCCCTGAGAGAGGTGTGGAACCCCTCCCCTAGTGCCCTGAGAGATGTGTGGAACCCCTAGCGCCCTGAGAGAGGTGTGGAACCCATAGCGCCCTGAGAGAGGTGTGGAACCCCTAACGCCCTGAGAGAGGTGTGGAACCCCTAGTGCCCTGAGAGAGGTGTGGAACCCCTAGCGCCCTGAGAGAGGTGTGGAACCCCTAACGCCCTGAGAGAGGTGTGGAACCCCTAGCGCCCTGAGAGAGGTGTGGAACCCCTAGTGCCCTGAGAGAGGTGTGGAACCCCTCCCCTAGTGACCAGAGAGAGGTGTGGAACCCCTCCCCTAGTGCCCTGAGAGATGTGTGGAACCCCTCCCCTAGTGCCCTGAGAGAGGTGTGGAACCCCTCCCCTAGTGCCCTGAGAGAGGTGTGGAACCCCTAGCGCCCTGAGAGAGGTGTGGAACCCCTAGCGCCCTGAGAAAGGTGTGGAACCCCTAGTGCCCTGCGAGAGGTGTGGAACCCCTCCCCTAGTGCCTTGAGAGAGGTGTGGAACCCCTCCCCTAGTGCCCTGAGAGAGGTGTGGAACCCCTCCCCTAGTGCCCTGAGAGAGGTGTGGAACCCCTCCCCTAGTGCCCTGAGAGAGGTGTGGAACCCCTCCCCTAGCGCCCTGACAGAGGTGTGGAACCACTATCGCTCTGAGAGAGGTGTGGAACCCCTAGCGCCCTGAGAGAGGTGTGGAACCCCTCCCGTGGTGCCCTGAGAGAGGTGTGGAACCCCTCCCCTATCGCCCTGAGAGAGGTGTGGAACCCCTCCCTTATCGCCCTGAGAGAGGTGTGGAACCCCTCCCCTAGTGACCAGAGAGAGGTGTGGAACCCCTCCTCTAGTGCCCTGAGAGAGGTGTGGAACCCCTCCCCTATCGCCCTGAGAGAGGTGTGGAACCCCTCCCCTAGTGACCAGAGAGAGGTGTGGAACCCCTCCTCTAGTGCCCTGAGAGAGGTGTGGAACCCCTCCCCTAGTGCCCTGAGAAAGGTTTGGAGCCCCTCCCCTAGTGACCAGAGAGAGGTGTGGAACCCCTCCCCTAGTGACCAGAGAGAGGTGTGGAACCCCTCCCCAAGTGCCCTGAGAGAGGTGTGTAACCCCTCCCCTAGCGCCCTGAGAGAGGTGTGGAACCCCTAGCGCCCTGAGAGAGGTGTGGAACCCCTAACGCCCTGAGAGAGGTGTGGAACCCCTAGTGCCCTGCGAGAGGTGTGGAACCCCTCCCCTAGTGCCTTGAGAGAGGTGTGGAACCCCTCCCCTAGTGCCCTGAGAGAGGTGTGGAACCCCTCCCCTAGTGCCCTGAGAGAGGTGTGGAACCCCTCCACTAGTGCCCTGAGAGAGGTGTGGAACCCCTCCCCTAGCGCCCTGACAGAGGTGTGGAACCACTATCGCCCTGAGAGAGGTGTGGAACCCCTAGCGCCCTGAGAGAGGTGTGGAACCCCTCCCGTGGTGCCCTGAGAGAGGTGTGGAACCCCTCCCCTATCGCCCTGAGAGAGGTGTGGAACCCCTCCCTTATCGCCCTGAGAGAGGTGTGGAACCCCTCCCCTAGTGACCAGAGAGAGGTGTGGAACCCCTCCTCTAGTGCCCTGAGAGAGGTGTGGAACCCCTCCCCTATCGCCCTGAGAGAGGTGTGGAACCCCTCCCCTAGTGACCAGAGAGAGGTGTGGAACCCCTCCTCTAGTGCCCTGAGAGAGGTGTGGAACCCCTCCCCTAGTGCCCTGAGAAAGGTTTGGAGCCCCTCCCCTAGTGACCAGAGAGAGGTGTGGAACCCCTCCCCTAGTGACCAGAGAGAGGTGTGGAACCCCTCCCCAAGTGCCCTGAGAGAGGTGTGGAACCCCTCCCCTAGCGCCCTGAGAGAGGTGTGGAACCCCTAGCGCCCTGAGAGAGGTGTGGAACCCCTAACGCCCTGAGAGAGGTGTGGAACCCCTAGCGCCCTGAGAGAGGTGTGGAACCCCTAGTGCCCTGAGAGAGGTGTGGAACCCCTCCCCTAGTGACCAGAGAGAGGTGTGGAACCCCTCCCCTAGTGCCCTGAGAGAGGTGTGGAACCCCTCCCCTAGTGCCCTGAGAGAGGTGTGGAACCCCTAGCGCCCTGAGAGAGGTGTGGAACCCCTAGTGCCCTGCGAGAGGTGTGGAACCCCTCCGCTAGTGCCCTGAGAGAGGTGTGGAACCCCTCCCCTAGTGCCCTGAGAGAGGTGGGGAACCCCTCCCCTAGTGCCCTGAGAGAGGTGTGGAACCCCTCCCCTAGTGCCCTGAGAGAGGTGTGGAACCCCTCCCCTAGCGCCCTGACAGAGGTGTGGAACCCCTCCCCTAGCGCCCTGAGAGAGGTGTGGAACCCCTAGCGCCCTGAGAGAGGTGTGGAACCCCTAACGCCCTGAGAGAGGTGTGGAACCCCTAGCGCCCTGAGAGAGGTGTGGAACCCCTAGTGCCCTGAGAGAGGTGTGGAACCCCTCCCCTAGTGACCAGAGAGAGGTGTGGAACCCCTCCCCTAGTGCCCTGAGAGAGGTGTGGAACCCCTCCCTTAGTGCCCTGAGAGAGGTGTGGAACCCCTAGCGCCCTGAGAGAGGTGTGGAACCCCTAGCGCCCTGAGAGAGGTGTGGAACCCCTAGTGCCCTGCGAGAGGTGTGGAACCCCTCCCCTAGTGCCCTGAGAGAGGTGTGGAACCCCTCCCCTAGTGCCCTGAGAGAGGTGTGGAACCCCTCCCCTAGTGCCCTGAGAGAGGTGTGGAACCCCTCCCCTAGTGCCCTGAGAGAGGTGTGGAACCCCTCCCCTAGCGCCCTGACAGAGGTGTGGAACCACTATCGCCCTGAGAGAGGTGTGGAACCCCTAGCGCCCTGAGAGAGGTGTGGACCCCCTCCCGTGGTGCCCTGAGAGAGGTGTGGAACCCCTCCCCTATCGCCCTGAGAGAGGTGTGGAACCCCTCCCTTATCGCCCTGAGAGAGGTGTGGAACCCCTCCCCTAGTGACCAGAGAGAGGTGTGGAACCCCTCCTCTAGTGCCCTGAGAGAGGTGTGGAACCCCTCCCCTATCGCCCTGAGAGAGGTGTGGGACCCCTCCCCTATCGCCCTGAGAGAGATGTGGGACCCCTCCCCTAGTGACCAGAGAGAGGTGTGGAACCCCTCCCCTAGTGACCAGAGAGAGGTGTGGAACCCCTCCTCTTGTGCCCTGAGAGAGGTGTGGAACCCCTCCCCTAGTGACCAGAGAGAGGTGTGGAACCCCTCCTCTAGTGCCCTGAGAGAGGTGTGGAACCCCTAGCGCCCTGAGAGAGGTGTGGAACCCCTAGCACCCTGAGAGAGGTGTGGAACCCCTAGCGCCCTGAGAGAGGTGTGGAACCCCTAGCGCCCTGAGAGAGGTGTGGAACACCTAGCGCCCTGAGAGAGGTGTGGAACCCCTCGTGCCCTGAGAGAGGTGTGGAACCCCTCCCCTAGTGCCCTGAGAGAGGTGTGGAACCCCTCCCTTCGTGCCCTGAGAGAGGTGTGGAACCCCTCCCCTAGTGCCCTGAGAGAGGTGTGGAACCCCTCCCCTAGTGCCCTGACAGAGGTGTGGAGCCCCTGGCGCCCTGAGAGAGGTGTGGAACCCCTAGTGCCCTGAGAGAGGTGTGGAACCCCTCCCCTAGTGCCCTGAGAGAGGTGTGGGACCCCTCCCCTATCGCCCTGAGAGAGATGTGGGACCCCTCCCCTAGTGACCAGAGAGAGGTGTGGAACCCCACCCCTAGTGACCAGAGAGAGGTGTGGAACCCCTCCTCTTGTGCCCTGAGAGAGGTGTGGAACCCCTCCCCTAGTGACCAGAGAGAGGTGAGGAACCCCTCCTCTAGTGCCCTGAGAGAGGTGTGGAACCCCTAGCGCCCTTCGAGAGGTGTGGAACCACTAGCACCCTGAGAGAGGTGTGGAACCCCTAGCGCCCTGAGAGAGGTGTGGAACCCCTAGCGCCCTGAGAGAGGTGTGGAACACCTAGCGCCCTGAGAGAGGTGTGGAACCCCTCGTGCCCTGAGAGAGGTGTGGAACCCCTCCCCTAGTGCCCTGAGAGAGGTGTGGAACCCCTCCCTTCGTGCCCTGAGAGAGGTGTGGAACCCCTCCCCTAGTGCCCTGAGAGAGGTGTGGAACCCCTCCCCTAGTGCCCTGACAGAGGTGTGGAGCCCCTAGCGCCCTGAGAGAGGTGTGGAACCCCTAGTGCCCTGAGAGAGGTGTGGAACCCCTCCCCTAGTGCCCTGAGAGAGGTGTGGGACCCCTCCCCTAGTGCCCTGAGAGAGGTGTGGAACCCCTCCTCTAGTGCCCTGAGAGAGGTGTGGAACCCCTCCCCTAGTGCCCTGAGAGAGGTGTGGAACCCCTTCCCTAGTGCCCTGAGCGAGGTATGGAACCCCTCCCCTAGTGCCCTGAGAGAGGTGTGGAACCCCTCCCCTCGTGCCCTGAGAGAGGTGTGGAACCCCTCCCCTAGTGCCCTGAGAGAGGTGTGGAACCCCTCCCCTAGTGCCCTGAGAGAGGTGTGGAACCGCTCCCCTAGTGCCCTGAGAGAGGTGTGGAACCCCTCCCCTAGTGCCCTGAGAGAGGTGTGGAACCCCTCCCCTAGCGCCCTGACAGAGGTGTGGAACCCCTCCCCTAGCGCCCTGAGAGAGGTGTGGAACCCCTAGCGCCCTGAGAGAGGTGTGGAACCCCTAACGCCCTGAGAGAGGTGTGGAACCCCTAGCGCCCTGAGAGAGGTGTGGAACCCCTAGTGCCCTGAGAGAGGTGTGGAACCCCTCCCCTAGTGACCAGAGAGAGGTGTGGAACCCCTCCCCTAGTGCCCTGAGAGAGGTGTGGAACCCCTCCCTTAGTGCCCTGAGAGAGGTGTGGAACCCCTAGCGCCCTGAGAGAGGTGTGGAACCCCTAGCGCCCTGAGAGAGGTGTGGAACCCCTAGTGCCCTGCGAGAGGTGTGGAACCCCTCCCCTAGTGCCCTGAGAGAGGTGTGGAACCCCTCCCCTAGTGCCCTGAGAGAGGTGTGGAACCCCTCCCCTAGTGCCCTGAGAGAGGTGTGGAACCCCTCCCCTAGTGCCCTGAGAGAGGTGTGGAACCCCTCCCCTAGCGCCCTGACAGAGGTGTGGAACCACTATCGCCCTGAGAGAGGTGTGGAACCCCTAGCGCCCTGAGAGAGGTGTGGACCCCCTCCCGTGGTGCCCTGAGAGAGGTGTGGAACCCCTCCCCTATCGCCCTGAGAGAGGTGTGGGACCCCTCCCCTATCGCCCTGAGAGAGATGTGGGACCCCTCCCCTAGTGACCAGAGAGAGGTGTGGAACCCCTCCCCTAGTGACCAGAGAGAGGTGTGGAACCCCTCCTCTTGTGCCCTGAGAGAGGTGTGGAACCCCTCCCCTAGTGACCAGAGAGAGGTGTGGAACCCCTCCTCTAGTGCCCTGAGAGAGGTGTGGAACCCCTAGCGCCCTGAGAGAGGTGTGGAACCCCTAGCACCCTGAGAGAGGTGTGGAACCCCTAGCGCCCTGAGAGAGGTGTGGAACCCCTAGCGCCCTGAGAGAGGTGTGGAACACCTAGCGCCCTGAGAGAGGTGTGGAACCCCTCGTGCCCTGAGAGAGGTGTGGAACCCCTCCCCTAGTGCCCTGAGAGAGGTGTGGAACCCCTCCCTTCGTGCCCTGAGAGAGGTGTGGAACCCCTCCCCTAGTGCCCTGAGAGAGGTGTGGAACCCCTCCCCTAGTGCCCTGACAGAGGTGTGGAGCCCCTGGCGCCCTGAGAGAGGTGTGGAACCCCTAGTGCCCTGAGAGAGGTGTGGAACCCCTCCCCTAGTGCCCTGAGAGAGGTGTGGGACCCCTCCCCTATCGCCCTGAGAGAGATGTGGGACCCCTCCCCTAGTGACCAGAGAGAGGTGTGGAACCCCACCCCTAGTGACCAGAGAGAGGTGTGGAACCCCTCCTCTTGTGCCCTGAGAGAGGTGTGCAACCCCTCCCCTAGTGACCAGAGAGAGGTGTGGAACCCCTCCTCTAGTGCCCTGAGAGAGGTGTGGAACCCCTAGCGCCCTTCGAGAGGTGTGGAACCACTAGCACCCTGAGAGAGGTGTGGAACCCCTAGCGCCCTGAGAGAGGTGTGGAACCCCTAGCGCCCTGAGAGAGGTGTGGAACACCTAGCGCCCTGAGAGAGGTGTGGAACCCCTCGTGCCCTGAGAGATGTGTGGAACCCCTCCCCTAGTGCCCTTAGAGGGGTGTGGAACCCCTAGTGCCCTGAGAGAGGTGGAATGCCTCCCCCAGCGTCCACCCCACACCCAGGGCCCAGCTGATGAATTTTACGAAAGCCATTTGCCGCCAATAATTTACTGCTCTGCCCGAACACCGTCCCAACTGAGGTCAACTGAATTCCCACCCAGTCTGTTCGCACATATTGCACTCAGCCAGTATGGATATGGCTGAACTCTTCTATCCCTCCTCCAGTCCCCTGATGAGGGTGAGGGAGAGAGGAGAGGGAGGCCCGAAAGAGGGGTAGATAGAGTGGGGAAAGGGAAGAGGGGGTAAGAGGAGTGGGTGAGAGAGGGAGGTAGGAGAGAGATAGGAGGAGAGGGGGATAGAGGCGGAAAGAAGAGAGATGAGAGAGGGAGGTAGGAGAGGGGTGGGAGGAGAGGGGGAAAGCAGAGGGCAAGGGAAGAGAGGGGGAGGGAAGAGAGGGGGAGGAAGGAGAAGAGGGGGAGAGAGGGTAGGGGGAGAGAGGGAGGTAAGAGAGAGATAGGAGGAGAGGGGGATAGAAGCGGAAAGAAGAGAGATGAGAGAGGGAGGTAGGAGAGGGGTGGGAGGAGAGGGGGAGAGCAGAGGGCAAGGGAAGTGAGTGGAGGGAAGAGAGGGGGAGGAAGGAGAAGAGGGGGAGGGAGGAGAGGGGAGGGAGGAGAGGGGGAGGAGAGGAGAGGAGGGAGAAGAAGGGGGGAAGGAGGAGAGGGGGAAGGAGGAGAGGGGGATGGAGGAGAGGGGGAGGGAGGAGAGGGGGTCTGGGCAACTGAAAGTCAAATGTGGTCAATGTAGAGAGATGGACTCAGTGCAGCATAGCTGCTGGACTCCAAGGGTTAAAATCTGAAATATACGTGAACTTGTATTTACTCTGTACAGCCACCAGAGGGCTCATCCCCTAGAGTTCCAAGGGATCCCATAATCCCTTGGGAGCACAGGTATTTAAGGAGGCCTCACAGGTTGGAGAGGCACTCTGGAGACCTGCAATAAAAGACTAAGGTCACACTTTACTCTGAGCTCACAGTGTTCAGCCTGACTCTTTCTCCATACGTAAAATCCAAGGAGAGATTACACAAACTAGGGTTGTATTCCATGGAATTTAGAAGTTTAAGGGGCGATCAAAGTTTCAAGATATTAAGGGGAACAGATAGGGTAGATAGAGAGAAAATATTTCCGCTGGTCTAGGAATAGGGGGCACAGTCTAAAAATTAGAGCCAGACCTTTCAGGAGTTAAATTAGGAAACATTTCTACACACAAAAGGGTGGTAGAAATGTGGAACTCTCTTCCGCAAACATAAGAACAAAAGAATTAGGAACAGGAGTAGGCTATACGGCCCCTCGAGCCTGCTCTGCCATTCATTAAGATCATGGCTGATTTTCGACCTGAGCTCCACTTTCCCGCCCGATCTCCATATCCTTTGATTTCCATAGAATCCAAAAATCAGTCTGTCTCAGCCTTGAATATATTCAGAGACTCAGCATTCACAGCCCTCTGGGGCAGAGAATTCCAAAGATTCACAATCCTATGGGTGAAGAAATTCCATATCCATGCTGCCACTGTCCCTTTTATTCCATGGGCTTCAACTTTGTTGGCAAGTTTATTATGTGACATTTTATCGAACGCCTTTGGAAATCCATGTACACCACATCAACCACATTGCCCTCATCAACCCTCTGTTACCTCATCAAAATCTCGATCAAGTTGGTTAAACACGATTTGCCTTTTAACAAATCCGTGCTGGCTTTCCTTAATTAATCCACACTTGTTCAAGGGACCGTTAATTTTGTCCCTGATTACTGTTTCTAAAAACTTCCCCGTTACCGAGGTTAAAATGACTGGCCTGGGTTCATCCTTACGCCCTTATTTTAACATGCGTGTAACATTTGCAATTCTCCAGTCCTCTGGCACCAGCCCCGTATCTAAAGAGGATTGGAAGATTATGGCCAGTCCCTCTGCGATTTCCTCCTTAACTTCCCTTAGCATCCTAGGATGCATCCCATCCGGTCCTGGTGAAGTATCTACTTTAAGTACAGCCAGCCTTTCTAGTATCTCATCTTTATCAATTATTATCCCGTCCAGTATCTCAACGATCTCCTCCTTTTCTATGTCTATGGCTACATCCTCTTCCTTGGTAAAGACATATACAAAGTATTCATTTAGTACCTCAGCCATGCCCTCTGCCTCCAGGTGTAGGCCTCCTTTTTGGTCCCTAATCGGCCCCACCATTACTACCCGTTTACTATTTATATGCCTCTCGAAGACTTTTGGAGTCCCTTTTATGTTAGCTGCCAATTTATTCTCATACTCTCTGTCTTTGCCCCTCTTATTTCCTTTTTCACTTCCCCTCTGAATTACCTATATTCAGCCTGGTTCTCACTTGCATTCTCCACCTGGCATCTGTCACACGCCCTCTTTTGCTGCTTCTTCTTACTCTCCATGGGCTGCATTTTTGGCTTGTTGCTGCCTCTGTTTTCACCCCGGAGGGCGGCAATGGCGGCGGTGAGCTCTTCGGGGTGGGCGGGCGGGCGGGCGGCCAGCTACCGGCGTCCCACCGGGGTTTTCGGGCCGGTTTTGCCGTGACGCGGGACATTATCGCCCAGAAGAGGCGAGCCCGTGTGCAACGCCCCTGCATGCAACACCAGCTCGATTTTTGTCTCCCACCCGATCTGTTGCACTCCGTAGAGCGGTGAGCTGTAGCGGCCGCTGTGAGTTAAGTAATGTCGACCTCAGGTAAGTGTGATTGTTTTGTATTTGAATTTTTTTGCGATTTATGTTCTAGCATGGGCTATTTATTGGGGATATTTTTGGTGGGATTTTCCCAGTTTTTTTTCACAGCCCAGGCCTCTCTTAAGAGCGCTCCGAGGCCGGCTCTTTAGCTCGGGATTTTTGCTTGCTCAGCCGGCCTAGTGCCCGAAGAGAGGTGTGCAATGCCTGCATTAGCGCTCCGCCCCACCCTCAGGGCCCAGCTGACAAATTTTGCTGACTGAGTTGCAAACTGTTCCTGGGCACAAACTTTACCGCCCACCGCCATTACCGCCCTGAAATGAGCAAACCGAAAATCCAGCCCTATCTCTTTCCTCATCTAGGGAGCTCTGGCTTTGGTCACCCTGCCTTTCCCTCTCGTGGGAATGTACCACAGGTACAGACAATCATAGGTACAGATAGTCACAGTTACACATATTCACAGGAACAGATAGTCACAGGAACAGATAGTCACAGGTACACATATTCACTGGTACAAATAGTCACAGGAACAGATAGACACAGGAACAGATAGTCACAGGTACACATATTCACTGGTACAAATAGTCACAGGAACAGATAGACACAGGAACAGATAGTCACAGGAATAGATAGTCACAGGTACAGATAGTCACAGGAACAGATAGTCACAGGTACAGATAGTAACAGGAACAGATAGTCACAGGAACAGATAGACACAGGAATAGATAGTCACAGGTACAGATAGTCACAGGAACAGATAGTCACAGGAACAGATAGTCACAGGTACAGATAGTAACAGGAACAGATAGTCACAGGAACAGATAGACACAGGAATAGATAGTCACAGGTACAGATAGTCACAGGAACAGATAGTCACAGGTACAGATAGTAACAGGAACAGATAGTCACAGGAACAGATAGACACAGGAATAGATAGTCACAGGTACAGATAGTCACAGGAACAGATAGTCACAGGTACAGATAGTAACAGGAACAGATAGTCACAGGAACAGATAGTCACAGGTACAGATAGTCACAGGTACAGATAGTCACAGGTACAGATAGTAACAGGAACAGATAGTCACAGGAACAGATAGACACAGGAACAGATAGTCACAGGAATAGATAGTCACAGGTACACATATTCACTGGTACAAATAGTCACAGGAACAGATAGACACAGGAACAGATAGTCACAGGTGCAGATATTCACAGGTACAGATAGTCACAGGAATAGATAGTCACAGGAACAGATAGTAACAGGAACAGATAGTCACAGGTACATATGTGTACCTGTGAATATCTGCATCTGTGACTATCTGTACCTGTGACTATCTGTTCCTGTTACTATCTGTACCTGTGATTATCTATTCCTGTGACTATCTGTTCCTGTGACTATCTGCACTGGTAGTTAAAATCTACATCACACAGGATGCCAGACCGGTCCATCAAAAGGCTAGAGCTGTGCCTTATGTGATGAGGGAAAAGATTGAACACGAACTGGACCGGCTTCTGCGGGAAGGCATTATCTCACCCTTGGAATTTAGCGACTGGGCAAGTCCCATCGTCCCCGTCATGAAGCCTGATGGATCTGTGAGAATCTGTGGGGACTACAAATCTACCATAAACAGAGTCTCCCTACAGGACCAATACCCGCTGCCCAGAGTGGAGGACCTATTTGCCACGTTGGTTGGAGGAAAACTTTTCTCGAAACTAGATCTCACATCTGCGTATATGACGCAAGAACTGACCGAAGAGTCTAAGCCACTCCCCACCATCAACACACATCGAGGCCTTTTTATGTACAATCGATGCCCATTCGGCATCAGGTTGGCAGCTGCTATATTCCAGCGCAACATGGAGAGTCTGCTCAAGTCCATCCCGGGGACGGTTGTGTTTCAAGATGACATACTCATCACGGGCAATTTGGAGGAAGTACTAAGTCGATTGGATCGGGTAGGCCTAAGAGTTAAGAAAGCCAAGTGTCTGCTTCTCGCGCCCGAGGTTGAATTTTTGGGCAGAAGGATTGCCGCTGATGGAATCCGCCCAACAGAATCCAAAACCGAAGCAATTCGCCTGGCACCCAGGCCCCAGAATGTCTCGGAACTGCGCGCCTTTCTCGGGCTACTCAATTACTTTGGGAACTTTATGCAGAACTTGAGCACGCTGCTGGAGCCTCTCCACATGCTACTCAGAAAGGGGTGCGATTGGTTTTGGGGGGATGCCCAAGAACGCGCCTTCAATAAGGCACGCAACCTTCTATGTTCCAACAGTGTTTTAGCCTTTTTTGACCCAGGTAAAAAGCTAGTTCTTACATGTGATGCGTCAGCGTACGGGGTCGGGTGCATTTTACAGCATGTCAATGATGCAGGTAAATTACAACCCATTGCTTTTGCCTCCAGGTCACTTTCGCAGGCGGAGCGCGGGTATGGTATGGTTGAGAAGGAGGCGCTCGCGTGCGTGTACGGTGTCAAAAAGATGCACCAATACCTGTTCGGGGCCAAGTTCGCATTAGAAACCGACCACAAAACCCTCACGTCCCTCCTATCCGAGTGCAAGGCAATAAACGCCAACGCCTCGGCGCACCTTCAGCGGTGGGCACTCATGTTGGCGTCTTACGACTACACAATAAGGCATAGACCAGGCACAGACAACTATGCCGACGCGCTTAGCAGGCTACCCCTGGCGACCACGGAAGGGTCCGACGAACAGGACTGTGAGATGGTCATGGCGATCAATGCCTTTGAATCCACAGGTTCACCCATGACGGCTCGCCAAATCAGAGCCTGGACGACCAGCGACCCCACGTTATCCTTAGTCAAAAGATGTGTTTTAACTGGTGACTGGGCAAAGGCTCGCGATGCCTGCCCCGAGGAGATCAAACCTTTCCATAGGCGCATGCATGAACTATCACTACAGGCAGACTGCCTGATGTGGGGCAGCCAAGTAGTTATGCCCTTGCGAGGCAGAGAGGCGTTTGTCCGGGAGCTCCACCGCGAGCACCCGGAGATCGTCCTTATGGAGGCCATAGCCAGATCCCACGTCTGGTGGCCTGGCATTGACGCGGACTTGGAACTCTGCGTCCGGCGGTGCACCATTTGTGCCCAACTCAGTAATGTCCCCAGAGAGGCCCCCCTAAGCCCCTGGCCCTGGCCCCCCAAACCGTGGTCGCGGGTGCATGTAGACTATGCGGGCTCATTCATGGGCAAAATGTTCCTCGTAGTCGTCGATGCATTTTCAAAGTGGATCGAATGCACCATTTTAAACTCGAGCACCACCTCCACCACTGTGGAGAGCCTTAGAACCATGTTTGCAACGCACGGAATTCCTGACATATTGGTCAGTGATAATGGTCCGTGCTTCACCAGCGCAGAATTTCAAGATTTTATAGTTGACCACGGCATAAATCACGTTAATACGGCACCGTTCAAGCCGGCCTCCAATGGCCAGGCGGAGCGAGCAGTGCAAATTGTTAAACAAGGCATGCTGAAAATCCAAGGTCCCATGCTGCAGAGCCGCCTGTCGCGACTGCTGCTGGCATACAGATCTCGTCCGCATTCATTGACTGGGGTTCCCCCTGCGCAGCTATTGATGAAACGGGCTTTAAAGATTAGGCTCTCGTTAATCCTCCCTGACATGCACGAAATTGTTGAGGCAAAGCGCCAGAAGCTAACTGAGTACCATGACCGAAATTCGAGGGGGAGGTGGAATGAGATAGGGGACAAAGTGTTTGTGCTAAACTATGGCAGGGGTCCCAAATGGCTTGCAGGGACAGTAACAGGCAAGGAAGGAAACAGGCTACTGGTTGTACAAATGAACAATGGCCAAACCTGCCGGAGGCATGTAGATCAAGTAAAAAGTAGATTTACCAACAACACTGCAGAACCAGAGGCAGACTACAATGTGGAACTCACACCACACCTGGTGGACAGACAGAGGGAACAACCTGCGGAAAGGGCAGACTCAACAGACAGCTCAGGCGAGATACCAGCAATCATACTGAACGAAACAGACAGCCCAGTCGGGATACCAGCAATCACACTGAAAGAAAAACAGGCACCAAGGCAAACAACTGAACCACAACTAAGACGCTCCATGCAAGAGCGTAGACCACCTGAGAGATTGAATCTATAAAGACAATAAGACCTTGGGGGAGGGTGAGGTCATGTATCTCACACTATTGTATATAACTGTATCTTACCATGCTGTATATGACTGTAACTAGATATGACCTGTAACCACAAGCATACTTTACCACCAGGGGTGCACTTGCAGGAGATACTGCATACTTGTTCCACACAGGTATATTAAAGGCAGGTTTCAGGCAAGTGTGGCACTTGAGAGCTGTGAAATAAAGGTGCAGGTCCAGAGTGACCTTGACTTCAGCATGTGCCTCGTGTAAGTCTGTACTGCAGGGTCAGGACTTTATAAACACCATCACATTCAATTCCCCACCCCCCAAGTTACACAACATCCTGACTTGGAAATAGATCTCGGCTCCTTCATCGTTGCTGGGTCAAAATCCTGCAACTACCTCCCTCACAGCACTGTGGGAGCATCTTCACCACACGGACTGCAGCGGTTCAAGGCGGCGGCTCGCGAGGGCGACTAAGGATGGCCAATAAATGCTGCCCTTGCCAGCGACGCCCACATCCCAGGAATGAATTTTTTAACAATAGTTAAATTTAAATCTGACTTTGATAGATTTCTGTTTCGCAAAGGTATTAAGGGTTATGGGGCAAAGGAGTATATAAAGAGTTAGGTCACAGATCCACCCATGATCTCAAGAATGGCGAAACAGGCTTGAGGGATTACACAGGATTACATTGGATATACAACACAGAAACAGACCATTCAGCCCAACCAGTCCATGCCGGTGTTTATGCTCCACTCGAGCCTCCTCCCGTCTTTCCTCAGTTGAATCTATCAGCATAACCCTCTATTCCCTTCTCCCTCATATGCTTGTCTAGTCTCCCATTAAATGCATCTATACTATTCGCATCAACCACTCCCTGTGGCAGCGAGTTCCACATTCTCACCACTCTCTGGGTAAAGAAGATTGTTCTTAATTCTCTGTTGGATTTCTTGGTGATTATCTTATATTGATAGCCTCTAGTTATGCTCTTCCCAGCAATTGGAAATATTCACACTGTATCCACTCTGTCAAATCCTTTCATAATTTTAAAGACCTCTATTAGGTCACCCCTCAACTTTTTTTTTCCAAGAGAAAAGAGATTCAGCCTGTTTATCCTTTCCTTATATATACCCTTGCATTTCTGGAATCATCCTTGTACACCTCTGCACCCTCTCCAGTGCCTCTATATCCTTTTTATAGTATGGTGACCAGAACTGTACGCAGTACTCCTTGTGGTCTAACCAAGGTTCGATACAGGTTTAGCATAACTTCCCTACTTTTCAATTTTATACCTCTAGAAATAAACCCTAGTTCTTGGTTTGCTTTTTTTATGGGCTTGATAACCTGTGTCGCAATCTTTGTGTATTTGTGTATCTTTGTTCCTCTACCCCACCCAGACTCGCACCCTCCAAGTAATAACTGACCTCCCTATTCTTCCTACCAAAATAGAATATCTCACATTTATCTGTATTGAACTTCATTTGCTGATTATATGCCCATTCTGCAAGCTTATTAATGTCCTCCTGTAATTAGTTGCAGTCCGCCTCCATATTGACTATCCCACTGCCTGCCCCCGCCCCCCGGCAAATTTGGTGTCATCCGCAAATTTAGAAATTGTGATTTTGATTCCAAAGTCTAAATTGTTAATATAAATTGCGATCCGTGTGGAACACCACTACCCACCTTCTGCCACTGTGAATAGTTACCCTTCACCCCTACTCTCTGCTTTCTGTTTTGAAGCCAGCTAGCAATCCATTCTGCTACTTGTCCCCTGACTCTGCACTCACTGACCTTGTTCATCAGTCTATTATGGGGTACCTTATCAAAGGCCTTTTGAAAATCTAGATAAACTACATCTACTGCATTACCATTGTCTACTCTCTCTGTTACCTCTTCAAAATATTCAATGACGTTGGACAAGCAAGCCTTTCCCTTTTGAAATCCATGCTGACTATTCATTATTATATTTTTGGTTTCTAGATGTTCTTCTATTTTCTCCTTTAGTAGGGATTCCATTATTTTTCTTACCACCGATGTTAAGCTGACTGGTCTATAATTCCCTGGACATATTGTATCTCCCTTCTTAAATGCAGGTGTTACGTTAGCTATCCGCCAGACCTCTGGCACTACACCTTTTTTGAGCGAATTATTAAATATGTGTAGTCATGCCTCTGCTATCTCTTCGCTAGATTATTTTAAAATGTATGGTTGCAATCTATCCAGAGGAGGGGTTTTATCCTTGTTGAGTTTGATTAGTTTATACAATATATCACCACTTTTTACTTTAAATGCACTTATCTCATTACTAATCTCATCATCCAATGTCATGTCCACCTGTTCTGTCTCCCTGGTAAATACTGAAGCAAAATAATTATTCAATATTTCTGCCATCTCTCTATCGTTACCCTGTGGTATTATCCTGTCTATTCCTTAATGACCCTATTCCCATCCCAACCTTCCAGTACCTGTAAAATATTTTACTATTTTATTTTATGTTCCTTGATAATTTAATTTCATAGAAATATAGAAACATAGAAATTTACAGTGCATCGTGTCTGCACCGGCCGACAAAGAGCCACACGGCCCTCGGTCAGCAGCCCTGAAGGTTACATATAAACCTATGAACAATGAAATATGGCGGACAGGTAAAGAGCACGCAGCCCAACCAGTCGGCCCCATACAACTGCGACATCCCTTACACTGAAACTTTCTACACTCCACCCCACTGGAGCCATGTGATCTCCTGGGAGAGGCAAAAACCAGATAAAAACCCAGGCCAATTAGGGAAATAAAATCTGGGAAAATTCCTCTCCGACTCATCCAGGCGATCGAAACTGGTCCAGGAGATCACTCTGGCAGTATTCAATTCCCTCCAGTAAGCACCGCATCTGCGCCAGCCAACAAGAGGTTATCCAGTCTAATCCAATTACCAGCTCTAGGTCCGTAAACCTGCAGGTTACGGCACTTCAAGTGCCCATCCAAGCATCTTTTAAATGTGGTGAGGGTTTCTGCATCCACCAAACTTACAGTCAGTGAGTTCCAGACCCCCACAACCCTCTGTGTGAAGAGCCCCCCCCCCTCAAATCTCCTCTGAACCTTCCACCAACCACCTTAAACCTATGCCCCCTCGTAATTGACCCCTCCACCTAGGGAAATAGGCCCTTGCTATCCACTATATCCAGGCCCCTCAAAAATTTTGTACACCTCAATGAGGTCTCCTCTCAACCTCCTCTGTTCCAATGAGAACAAACCCAGCCTATCTGTCCTCATAACTAAGGTTCTCCATCTCAGGCAGCATCCTAGTAAATTTCCTCTGCACCCTCTCTTGTGCAATCACGTCCTTCCTACAATACGGTGACCAGAACTGCATGCAGTACTCCAGCTGTGGCCTAACCAGAGTATTATATAATTTAAGTATAACCTCCCTGCTCTTGTATTCTATGCCTCGGTCAATAAAGGCAAGCATTCCGTATACCTTCTTAACCACCTTATCCACCTGGCCTGTTACTTTCAGGGATCTGTGGACAAGCACTCCAAGGTCCCTTTGTTCATATACACTTCTCAGTGTCCTATCTTATAGAATATTGGAGCAGGTAGGTTATGCTTGAACCGCTTAATGTGTAAACCCTTTCCTTATTAGCCCTCCCAAAATGCATCACCTCACACTTCTCTGAATTAAATTCCATTTGCCACTGCTCTGCCCATCTGACCAGTAGATTGATATCCTCCTCCAGTCCATGACTTCCCTCTTCATTATCAACCACACAGCCAAGTTTAGTGTCATCTGCAAACTTCTTAATCTAACTCTCTATATTAAAATCTAAATCATTGATATATACCACAAAAAGCAAGGGACCCAGTACTGAGCCCTGTGGAACCTCACTGGAAACATCCTTCCAGTCACAAAAACATCCATCAACCATTACCTTTTGCTTCCTACCTCCAAGCCAATTTTGGATCCAACTTGCCACTTTGCCCTGTATCCCATGGGCTTTAACCTTCATGACCAGTCTACCATGTGGGACCCTATCAAAAGCTTTGCTAAAGTCCATATATACTACATCGTACGCACTGCCCCTATCGACCCTGTTGATTACCTCCTCAAAAAATTCAATCAGGTTAGTCAAACACGATCTTCCCTTAACAAATCTGTGCTGACTGTCCCTAATTAATCCTTGCTTTTCCAAATGTAGATTTATTCTGTCTTTCAGGATTTTTTTCAATAATTTTCCCACCACGAGGTTAGGCTAACTGGCCTGTAATTACTCAGCCTATCCCTTTCTCCCTTCTTAAATAAGGGTACCACATTAGCAATCCTCCAGTCCACTGGCACCATGCCCAAATCCAAAGAGGACTGGAAAATGATGGTCAAGGCCTCTGCTATTTCCTCTTTTACTTTTCTCAACAACCTGGGATGCATTTCATGCTGGCCTGGAGACTTATCTACTTTCATATTTCCTCTTTTCCTTCCTTAATGTTTTCTTGACTTCTCTACTAATTTTTTCATATTCTCCCTTATCATGCACTCCCCTGTTGTCTATGTGTTTAATGTATGCCTCTTTCATTGCCCGCAACTGTTTCTTTTTGGCTTTATACATCCATGGAGTTTCATTATTGTTTAATATGTTCTTTCCTTTTAGTAGAATATATTATTCCAACACCGTTTTAAATGTTTCCCATTGCTGTTCTACATTGTTCTTTGCCAATATTGTTGCCCATTTTATTTTCCCAATTTCTATTCTCAGCCCCTCAAAATCAGATTTTCTCTAATCTAATACGTTGGTGTTTATCATACTTATGTCCTTCTCAATTATCATCTTAAAGTGTATTATATTATGGTCACTATTGCCTAGATGTTACCCTACTTTTACTTCTCTTATCTGCTCTGGTTCATTCCCCATTACTATATCCAATAGCGAATCCTGTCTTGTTGAGTTTTTTACATACTGGGTTAGAAAGGAGTCCTGTACACATTGTAGGAACTCCATTCCCTTATCCCCTTTACCGACCTCTTCTGTCAATTAATATCGGGGTAGTTGAAACCCCCATGATTATTATTCTATGTTTTTCACTAATTTCCCTCATTTGTCTGCACATTTCTTCCTTGTCCTCCCTTCCACTATTAGGTGGTCTGTAGACTGCTCCTATTAGTGATTGATCCTTTATTATCTTTTATCTCTATCCATAATGATTCTATTTTAGTGTTGTTGATAGCTGCGTCACTTTTTTCTACTGCCATTAGGTTATCCCCTTTTTCCTTCTCTATCTTTTCTAAATATGTTATACCCTGCAATGTTTAATTCCCAGTCCTGATGTTTCTGTAGTCATGTTTCAAGAATCCCCACTATGTCTGGCTCCTCACAACACATGATTGCCTCCAGCTCCCCTGTTTTATTACGGACACAGTAATTGCTGTTCAGACAGTTTGACTCATTTTTAATAGGATTTCCTCTCACTATGTTTAACCACTTTTTAGACTCCGGATCTATAACTCTATTTATTCCTTTGCCATCAATATCCTCCCTTACTTTATTCTTTCCTATGCTCTCTTTTCCTGTTTTGTTTATATTTAGGCTGGTTACATTTCTTGTAGAAATCTCCCCCATCTTACTAGTTTAAAGCCTTTGCCACCCCTCTATTTACCCTTTCCCCCAGGACACGGGTTCCATCCCGGTTGAGGTGGAGCCTGTCCCATCGGTACAGCTCCTTCCTGTCTCAAAACTGGTGCCAGTATCCAATGAAAAGGAAACCCCCTTCCCACACCAGCCCCTCAGCCACGTGTTAGTTCTCCTGATCTGTCTGTTTCTATGCCAATTTGCACGTGGCTCAGGCAATAATGCAGAGATTATTACCCTCGCGGTCCTGCTATTTAATTTAGAGCCTAACTCCTGATCCTCTTTCAGCAGGACCTCCCCCCTATTCCTACCTCTGTCATTTATTCCAGCATGGACCATGGGCTAAGTGACCTCCTCCTGTTCCGATGTAATGATTTAGGAGGGGTGTGTACCCCACTGAAGGGGTGGCATGACTGTGTGATGGGGAAAGGTGCCCGAGAGAGCAAGGAGTGGCGGTAATGAGCTTGGGTCAAAGTGAGAATGGACACTGGGAGTGGACGTTACATCGGCAGGCCAGGAATTGGAGGAACAGCTCAGCAGAATCTCCCAGAAGAATCTCCTTGGGCTTGGGCAAGAGATTCACCAGTTAAAAGCCATGGAGGGAAGGTTCTGACACAAAGCGGGAAATGAGCTGATCGGAGGCAGTTTTCAGTGGAGTTGGGGCAGCCTATAGCAACCCCACCATTTCCGGTGAGAATGCCGATGATTGGGTAATTCCCCCGTCAATCATGCCTGGAGATGGCACGGCTGTGAATGACTTGGATTGATATTACGGACATCATTTATATTATGTAACTATCCTTCACACTGCATTCCACTGGAGAAATCGCCTACTTTTATTGGGAGACGTTGTTGCAGTTTCAGTCAGGAGTTCTGTTTGCTGTAGTTTGTAAAGACTCTTGTTAATTAGACTCTGTAGACTGTTTGCTGTAGTGCTCTGTTTAAATAGACTCTGTTTACTGAGTAAATAGACTTTTTGCAGTGAGTCCAGCCGTAAGTCCCACCCCCCACCATTTCATTGGCTGACACAGTGCTACCAATAGACACTCTGCCTGGCAATAGTCCAGGTCCCTAGGCTATCAGGGGAGGGGCAGTCATGAGGCTAGGTTACATCATGTGTGCGAGTGGAAGGAGGAAGGTGATGTTGGGGATGGGACCCCCACCCCACTGAGTCCAACACTGGCGCTGGTGCTGGAGATGACCCACGTTCCAGTCGAGCTGAGGTCAATAGACAAAGGACTAAAGTGGAACTGTCAAAGGAAGAGATGGGAGCTGTTGGTTTGACTGATCAGTGACATGAGGAGAGACAGAGAGTGAGAGAGAGAGAGCAACACAGAGAGAGAGAGAGAGACAGAGAGAGAGAGATAGAAAGTGACAGAGTGCGACAGAGACAGAGAGAGACAGGCAAGGTCCTTAATCCTTCCCATTTAAAGCCCATCACCATTGAGACTGCTGCTTGCTCTGTTTATAGGTAGCATTGACAGTGATAATCCAGTCTCCTGTCACTATCTCTGAACTGAGCTGTTTTGTATTTCTCCTTGTTGAGAGTGTTTGACATTTGAAGCACTGTTGAAGATAAAGAAGATGTGTCTTTTGCCTCTCTCTCCAGTCTTTAAAGATCACAGACTGAAAAAAGCCACCAACTGGGTCCCCACATCACTTCGATACTGGCCCTGACACATCTACAAAATATCAGCTCATTAAATTTCAGCTACAGGAAATCGAAAACGCAAAAATGGACTCATTATATGTCAAAAGAGAGCAGCAGATGATAAATAACATTTGAATAGTTGCTAGACATTGATTGAACATGTGTAGGGGTTACTGCTGTTGCCCTTTGCACGCAGCAGCGGACAGAGCAGCGTACCAGCTCCTGAATAATGGATGAAACAGGTGGATCTGCAAGAAGCAGCCAGCAGTCACTGAAACAAGTCTGTCCCTCGCCTCACAGTCACTGCACACGAGCTTTATAGCGGGGGTGGGGGGGAGAGATCAGTCACTGCTGTTATTACCCAAAGCTACAGTTTGATCTGGAAGATGATGTAACAATGTAGAATTTACTCGGCCGCATCCTCCGCCAGGATCAACTGGGAGAAATGTTCCGGACTCCTGATGAGTCAGTGGCGGGTAGACTCCCTGCCGGGGGAGTTCAGGCCTTTAGCCTGGAGCATGACCCATCTCCTCCATCTGGGAGTCTACCTTAGCCCTGATGAGGAAGCCTGGCCGGCAAACTGGCAACAGCCGGAGGCCAAGTTCGCTGCGCACCTAGGGCTCCGAGTGCTGTCCTACAGGGGTCGAGCGCCAGTCATAAGCCAGCTGGTGGCCACTATGCTGTGGTACCGGTTGGTCACTTTGACCCCTCCCCCTGCGTTTGTCGCCAGGATACAGAAGAAGCCGGTTGACTTCTTCTGGAACAACAGGAAGCACTGGGTCTCTACTGCGGTTCTGAGTCTCCCACTTAAGGAGGGCGGTCAGGCGTTGGTGTGCGTCAGCACCCAGCTAGCGACTTTCCGTCTTCAGACCCTGCAGAGATACCTGTACGTCAAGCCCCCTCCTAGATAGTACGCGCTGACAATACATTTCTTCCGCCAGCAGTACTGCCTCAATTATGAAATGCAGCTTCTGTTTGTGAGCCTGGGGGGCGGGGGGGGGGGGGGTGTCAGGACCGCCATGCGGGTTCTGCCTGTCTTTTACCAGGAACTCATCAGGGTCTGGAACAGAGTCACCACCAAACGCAGTTCTCCCCCGTCTGGAGTGGCGGCTGTCCTTCAGGAGCCGCTGCTCAGGAATCCGTACCTCCACGACTGCGGTTTTAGGTGGCAGGCGGACGAGAGGGCTGTGGCTGGCGAAGTGACCAGGCTCGATGGCGGAGGAGCAGGCTGGATGGCGTCAGATGAGCTGGCACGGCGCCTATCCTGGGCCGACGTCCGACGCGTGGCCAATGCCATCGTGTAGCTAAAAACAGCGTTGGGCCCTGACTCCATTAGGTGTGTCGAGGGGGCCCAAGCACGTGGGGAGATCCCATCCGAACTGAACCCCCATCCGGACGGAATTCCTCAACGGCGCCAAGCCCCGAAATCTCCCTTGGGAGCCGGCGCCTCACAACTTGAACCTCCTCTGGGAAATCCCTTCCGTGCCTTTCAGTTCTGCGCAGAGGGGATTCCTGTACTGGCTGTTCTTGCACACTCTCTACGTTGCCATCCTTGTCTGCCATCCGGACACGCCATGGCACACCATCTTGCCATCCGGAGGAGGCGGGGGATCCCCAATGGAGTGCTCTCTACATGGGAGTCCTCCCCTTATTTATTGGGGGCTTGGCCTGGAGGGTATTGCACGGAGCAGTCCCGTGCAATAAGTTTCTAAGTCGGTTCATGGGCTCCCAGGCCGCCTGCAATTTCTGCGGTCTGGAGGAGTCCGTGTTCCATGTCTTTGTTGAGTGTGCGAGGTTGCAGCCCCTCTTCTAATATTTGAAGGGGCTGCTCCTCAAATTCTCGTTGCACTTCAGTCCCACACTCCTGATCTTTGGACACCCTGTGCGGAGGGGAGCGGGTAGGTCGGAAGGCCTTCTCGTAGGACTGCTCCTGGGCCTGGCCAAGGGGGCCATCAGCCGGTCCAGGCAGCGGGCGAGGGGGTCGTTCAGCCCGATTGTCTGTTTCTTTTCCGTGGTTACATCCAAGCCAGGGTGTCCCTGGAGATGGAGCACGCGGTGTCCATCGGTACGCTCACGGCCTTCCGCAAGAGGTGGGCGCCGGAGGGACTGGAGTGTATCATCACCCCCGGCAACCAAATTTTAATTTGATCATTCATGTTTAAAGCTTAATTTGTCTATGTTTTTCCGTTTTAGTGACCCCCCCCCCCACTTTTAGCCAGGGGGCACTTGTATAATTTGTGTTTTTAGTGCCCTCACAAAAGAAAACAAGGGGGCACTTGTTTGAAAGTGTTTGGAGTGTGCCCCCCTTTAACTTGATTAATATTGTCTGCAAAAATAGTTGTAACAATGTAGAAGCATCGGTGAGAAAAGCTCACTCAATAAAGAATTGAGGGGTGAATGAAGTGTGAGACACTCAGACACAGCAAGTGCTCGGACATAATATTGATTGTGGGCAGCAGGTGCGAGAGGTCAGGGTTCAGGATTGAACATCGGAAGAGGAGGAGGCCATTCAGCCTCTCGAGCCTGTTCTACCATTCAATCAGATCACGGCTGATCTGTATCTTAACTCCATTTACCCACCTTGGTTCCGTAACCCTGAATACCTTTACCCAACAAAAATCGATCAATCTCAGTTTTGAAATTTTCAATTGACCCCCCCGCCTCAACAGCTTTTTGAGGGAGAGTTCCAGATTCCCACTGCCCTCTGTGTGAAGAAGTGCCCCCTGACATTACCCCTAAATGGCCTGGTTCTAATTTTAAGGTTCTGCCCCCTTATTCTGAACTCCCCCCACAACCCCCGCCACTAGAGGAAGTAATTTCTCTCGATCTACAAACTCCTTTAATCATCTTAAACACCTCAATCAGATCACGCCTTGATCTTTTATATTCAAGGAAATACAAGACTAGTCAATCCAACCTGTCCTATAATTTAATTCTTTTAGCCCCAGTATCATTCTGGTGAATCTGCGGTGCTCCCCCGCTGAGGCCAATCTACCCTCCCTGAGGGGCGGGGCCCAGAACTTAATGCAGTTGTTCCAGGCGGGATCCGAGCAAGGCTCTGTACACCTGATGCATCACTTCCTCCCCTTTGTATCCCAGCCCTTGAGATAAAGACCAGCATTCCATAGAAGACCTTTAAATTATTTTTTGTATCTGTCCATTCTTAGTGATGTCTGTACTTGGACCCCTAAATCTCCATCGACTTGAAACGTTAACTTTGTTTCTCTCTCCACAGATGCTGCCTGACTTGCTGAGTGTTTCCAGCATTTTCTGTTTCTATTTCAGATTTCCAGCATCTACAGTATTTTACATAAAAACATAAGAAATAGGAGCAGGAGTAGGCCACCTGGCCCCTCGAGCCTGCTCCGCCATTCAATAAGATCATGGCTGATCTGATCATGGACTCAGCTCCACTTCCCTGCCCGCTCCCCATAACCCTTTACTCCCTTTTCGCTCAAAAATCTGTCTGTCTCCGCCTTAAATATATTCAATGACCCAGCCTCCACAGATCTCTGGAGCAGAGAATTCCACAGATTTACAACCTTCAGTATTTTGTATTAGTGACATGAGGAAACAGCGAGTTGTTGTGATCTGGAATGCACGGCCTGAAAGGGCGGTGGGAGCAGATTCAATTGTAACTTTCAAAAGGAGAATTGGATAAATACTTGAAGGGGAAACATTTACAGGGCTGTGGGGATAAGGCAGGAGAGTGAGACTAATTGAATCGCTCTTTCACAGAGCCGGCACAGGCTCGATGGGCAGAATGGCCTCCTCCTGTGCTGTGTGGTTCTATGATTCTATGAACTGACGTTAAACTAATTGGCTTTAAACTTCCGAGTTTATCTTTCCTACCCTTCTTAAATAGCAGAATGACGTTGGCAATGCTCCAATTCAGAGGGGCAATTCCTAAATTGAGAGAATTTTGGAAGATCATGACTAAAGTATCAACAATTTCCTCACCTTCTTCTGTTAACCCCTGGATGGAAACCGTCGTGGCCTGGAGATGTCTCAATCTTTAGCCTCAGGACTTTCTTCATGACCATTTTTTTACTTATATTAAATATCATTAGTTCCTCCCATTGTTTGATGTTTACATTCCCGAATATCTCTGGTACTTTATCCTCGTCCTCTACTGTGAAAACATTACAATGGAAGTTTTTAGCAAGCCTGCTAAATCCTTATTTTCGACTGCAATATTAACCAGGTACTAGACTCTGGTTCCGCATCGATCACCAAGGCCTTTTTATTTTATTTATAATTTTGTTACAATACAAACTGCATCACAAAGTATTTAAAGCACAGAACCAGGCCATTCGGCCTAACTGCTCTGTGCCAGTGTTTATGCTCCACTCGAGCCTCCTCCCACCCCTCTTCATCTCACCCCATCACCCTAACCTTCTATCCCTTTCTCCCTCATGTGTTTATCCAGCTTCCCCTTAAATGCATCGATACTATTCGCCTCAACCACTCCCTGTGGCAGCGAGTTCCACATTCTCACCGCTCTCAGTTTCTCCTGAAATCCCTATTGGATTTATTAGTGACTATCTCATATATATGGCCCTTGGTCTGACCTATAGAACTCCTTCATAATCTTAAAGACCTCGATCAGGTCACCCCCTTAGTCTTTCTTTTTCATCATTAAAGGCAGTCCCTCGAAATCGAGGAAGACTTGCTTCCACTCTAAAAGTGAGTTCTCAGGTGGCTGTACAGTCCAATACGGGAATTACAGTCTCTGTCACAGGTGGGACAGACAGTGGTTGAGGGAAAGGGTGGGTGGGGAGTCTGGTTTGCCACACGCTCCTTCCGCTGCCTGCGCTTCTTTTCTGCATGCTCTCGGCGACGAGACTCGAGGTGCTCAGCGCCCTCCCGGATGCTCTCCCTCCATTTAGGGTTGTCTTGGGCCAGGGATTCCTAGGTGTCGCTGGGGCTGTTGCATTTTATCAAGGAGGTTTTGAGGGTGTCCTTGAAACGTTTCCTCTGCCCACCTGGGGCTCGCTTGCTGTGTAGGAGTTCCGAGTAGAGCGCTTGCTTTGTGAGTCTTGTGTCAGGCATGCGAACAATGTGGCCCGCCCAATGAAGCTAGTTAAATGTGGTCAGTGCTTCGATGCTGGGGATGTCGGCCTGATTGAGGACGCTAACGTTGGTGCATCTGTCATCCCAGGGGATTTGTAAGATCTTGCGGAGACATCGTTGGTGGTATTTCTCCAGCGATTTGAGATGTCTACTGTAAATGGTCCACGTCTCTGAACCATACAAGTGGACGGGTATCACTACAGCCCTGTAGACCATGAGCTTGGTGGCAGATTTGAGGGCCTGATCTTCAAACATTCTCTTCCTCAGGCGGGCTGCGCTGGCGCACTAGAGGCGGTGTTGAACCTCGTCGTTGATGTTTGCCCTTGCTGATAATAGGCTCCCGAGGTATGGAAAGTGGTCCACGTTGTCCAGGGCCCGCCGTGGATCTTGATGACTGGGGGGGCAGTGCTGTGTGGTGGGGTCAGGTTGGTGGAGGACTTTTGTCTTACGGATGTTTAGTGTAAGGCCCATGCTTTCGTACGCCTCAGTGAAGATATTGACTATGACTTGGAGTTCAGTCTCTGAATGTGCGCAGATGCAAGCGCAATCCGCGTACAGTAGCTCGACGACAGAGGTTGGGACGGCCTATTGATAGTTATAACCTCTCCGTTTTGGTATTGTCCTTGTTAATCATTTTTGCATCTTCTCCAGTGCTTCTATATCCTTTTTGTAAAATGAAGACCAGAATTGTTCACAGTACAATAACATTGTAATGTTTCTGAACAAATTGAATGAGATTCTCCCAGAAGATAAACACACAAACACACTTGGCACAGGCATATGAGGCCCTCTGCAGGATGCGTCCTAAACTCCCTGTGGTTAGTATAAACACAACAAGATACATAGCTGCGCAGACCTCGAGCCCAGCAGTCTGAGACTTTGAACTGATGTCCCCCGCAGGAGTCACGTGCTGATCTGCTGCAAATTCCTGACCAGGATTCCTGAGAGTTGATGCGGACACACCCCTCAATCTTCAGCTTCACAAACTTACTCCAGATTTACTCCATTCCCACTGCGTCTTGACAGCTCTCATTACAAGCAGGAGTGAAGGCCCAGAGACTGGGGCAGTGAGCTCCAGCAGTTAATGTTTTGCTGAATTCTGCACTGAGTGGTTCCATTGACCGTCCGTGCTCTGCAGGGGACCACAAATCAGGAGGTTCAAGGTCGTGGGAGATGAGTTTTAGGGCTCGATTCTTTATTTCGAGACTTCTCTATTTCTACAGCTGAGTGCATTGGATACAGCAAAGACTACGGGCCCCAACAATATCCCACCTTTAGTGCTGAAGACTTGTGCTTCAGAACTAGCCACGCCTCTAACCAAGCTGTTCCAGCACAGTTTCAACACAGGCATCTATCCCACAATGTGAATGCAAAGTGCTGCAGTACAGAGTGCTAGGTCCTTACGATACAGTACAAATGCACACGAGGCCCATGCTTGAGAGAAGGTCACTCTGTGACCAGTAACTTTTATTCCAGCACTGAAGTGATGAAGGTGGGTGGAGCTTCCCCTTTTATACCTGAAAGTCCAGGTTAGGAATGTCTCCCACAAGTTCACCACCGAGTGGTCAGTGTTCTCACGGTGTATAACTTAGGTCAGTTTATACATGGGTTCAATGACAGTTAAATACATGACATCATCTCCCCCCCAAAGTCTTATTGGGATCACAGGTTGAGTCTCTCTGGTGGTTTACGTTCCCTTGTAGAGCGCCTAAGTTGGGGTTCCGGTTGTTGGGCGCTGGCCTGAGTGTCTGCTGTTTGCGGTGCCTCAGGCCTGACCGGACTGCCCACAGTGACTGGGCTCTCCTCCGCTTGGTTCCAGTGTTCAGTCACCTGTGGTGGAATAAACTCTACATCGTGTTCTTCCTCTGCTTCTTCTATGAGGTTGCTGAACCTCCTTTTTGTTTGATCCACGTGTATGTGTCAGATTTGTCCACTGGGAAGTTTAACTACCAGAATCCTATTTCCCTCTTTGGCAATCACAGTGCCTGCGAGCCATTTAGGCCCTGCAGCGTAGTTGAGAACAAAGACAGGGTCATTGACATCAATACATCGCGCCCTCGCATTCCCGTCGTGGTAGTCACATTGTAACTGGCGCCTGCTCTCAACAATTTCTTTCATGGTGGGGTGTATAAGGGATAACCTGGCTTTGAGCGTCCTTTTCATTCGCAGCTCTGCGGGTGGGACCCCTGTGAACGAGTGTGGTCAGGATCTATTGGCCAACAGGAGGCGTGATAAGCGGCTTTGTAGGGAATCCCCTTGGATTCTGAGCATCCCCTGTTTGATTATCTGCACTGCTCGTTCCGCCTGGCCGTTTGATGCCGGCTTGAACGGTGCCGTTCTGACATGGTTGATATCATTTCCTGCCATGAAGTCCTGGAATTCAATGCTTGTAAAGCACGGGCCATTGTCACTGACCAAGACGTCAGGTAGACCATGGGCGGCGAACATTGCCCGTAGACTTTCTACCGTGGCAGAGGATGTGCTTGAATTGAGAATGTTACACTCGATCCATTTGGAGTAGGCGTCTACAACAACCAAAAACAGTTTTCCCATGAAAGGACCTGCGTAGTCCACATGATGTGTGACCATGGCTTGGCGGGCCAGGACTAGGGGCTAAGGGGGGCTTCCCTGGGCACATTGCCCAGTTGGGTGCACGTGTTGCACCTGCGAACACAAAGTTCCAGGTTTGCATCTATCCCTGGCCACCAAACGTGTGACCTGGCAATTGCCTTCATCATGACAATGCCCGGGTGCAAATTGTGGAGTTCTCTGATGAACATCTCTCTGCCCATCTGGGGCATGACTACTCAGTTTCCCCATAGTAGGCAATCGGCCTGAATCGAGAGTTCATCCTTGCGCCTGTGAAATGGTTTAAATTCCTCAGGGCATGCCCCGTACGTGGCTGCCCAGTCCCCATTCAGGACACAGTTCTTGATTAAAGACAGTAGCGGGTCTCTATTTCTCCAGACTTTGATCTGACGGGCTGAAACGGGTTAGCCTTCGCTTTCGAAAGCTTCCACAGCCATGACCATCTCAACAGCATGCTCGGTTGCCCCCTCGGTGGTGATAGTGGGAGCCTGCTGAGTGCATCGGCGCAGTTTTCAGTGCCCGGTCTGTGCCGAATTGTATAGTCATAGGCGGCTAACGTGAGTGCCCACCTCTGTATGCGGGCCAATGCATTTGCATTTATGGCCTTGCTGTCGGCCAAAAGGGACGTTAGGGGTTTGTGATCTGCTCAAATTTCCTGCCAAACAGGTGCATTTTTTTTACAGCATATACACACGCAAGCGCTTCCTTTTCTACCATCTCGTAGCCCCGTTCTGCCTGGGACAGACTTCTGGAGGCATAAGCTACCGGCTGTAACTGACCCTTGGCATTAACATGCTGCAACACACACCCGACCCCATGGGACAATGCATCGCACGTTGAAACAAGTTTCTTACATGGGTCATATAGCGTTAACAGATTGTTGGAGCATAACAAATTTTGTGCTCTATCAAAAGCCCTTTCCTGGCTGTCCCTCTGAGACCCATTCGTGACCTTTGCGTAGGAGCATGTGTAGCGCCTCTAACAGCGTGCTCAATTTGGGAAGAAAGTTACCAAAATAGTTCAGGAGCCCCAGGAACAAATGCAGCTCCGTCGTGTTACGGGGTCTGGGTGCTCTCTGGATCACTTCTGTTTTGGATGCAGTAGGTTTGATCCCATCTGCTGCTACTCTCCTCCCCAGGAATTCTACCTCTGGAGCTAGGAAGACGCACTTCACCTTTTTCAGTCGCAGACCTACCCGGTCCAGTCTGCGTAGCACCTCCTCCAGGTTGCGGAGGTGTTCTTCAGTATTACAACCCGTGATGACGATGTCATCTTGAAAAACCACTGTCCTTGGAATCGACTTGAGGAGGCTTTCCATATTGCGTTGAAAGATCGCGGCGGCCGAGCGAATCCCAAACGGACATCTGTTGTACTCAAACAACCCTTGTGTGTTGTGATGGTGGTCAGCTTCTTCGACTCACTCGCCAGCTCCTGGGTCATGTAAGCTGAGGCTAGTTCCAATTTTGAAAAAAGTTTGCCACCGGATAGCGTCGCGAAGAGGTCCTCCACTCTCGGTAGCGGGTACTGGTCTTGGAGTGACACCCGATTAATGATGGCCTTGTAATCGCCACATATCCTGATCGACCCATCCGCCTTGAGCACCGGCACAATCGGGTTCGCCCAGTCATTGAATTCGACCGGCGAGATGATGCCTTCGTTCAGCAGGTGGTCCAATTTGTCTTCTATCTTTTCCCGCATCACGTACGGCACCGCTCTGACCTTGTGGTGTACTGGCCTGGTGTCCGGGTTTATGTGAATCACTACCTTGGTCCCCATGAAAGTGCCAATGCCGGGCTGAAATAGTGAGCCAAATTTGTCCAGGGCCTGTGAGCATGATATTCGCTCCACAGAAGAAATTGCATTGACATCGCCCCATTTCCAGTTCATGACATCAAGCCAACTCCTTCCCAGCAGTGCGGGACCGTACCCCGGGACAATCCAGAGTGGCAACCTGTTCTCCGAATCTTTGTGGGTCACGACTACTGTGGCGCTGCCTAGCACCGGAATGATCTCCTTTGTATATGTCCATAGCTGTGTGTCAATTGGCAATAATTTTGGCCTCCTGGCCTTGGACGCTCACAACTTGTCAAACTGTTTGATATTCATCAAGGACTGGCTGGCCCTGTGCCTAGCTCCATTGATACTGGGATGCCATTGAGGAGCACTTTCATCATTATCAGTGGCGTCCTGGTGTATGAACTGTGTATGTGCTCCACATGAACTCACTGAACTTCAGCTTCCAACGATTTCCCCCAACGTCCATTTGGCCTCGTAGGGCTTACATCGTCCCCGTCCTCCTCGTACATCAACCTGGCTGCAGGCTTCCTACATATACGCCCCAAGTGACCGCTGACATTGCAGTTTCTGCAGGTATACTGCTGATACCTGCAAGCTCTGGCTGGGTGTTTGCCTCCACACCTCCAACATGAGCTGTTGTTGGAAACAAAAGGCCCATTACCAGTCGATCGTCTCTGACTGTCTGTGTAACTGTTTTTAAGCACACCATTAACAGGTGTTGATGGCCCCATTACTGGCCGCATTGTCCCTTGTGATGACATGAATCGCCGTTCAGCTAGCCATTGTCTCTGTTGAATTCCCCCTTTGGGTTCGACTACATGCTCGGGCATGTTCGATTGCCCCTGTCTGCCTGGAGAGCTGTGTGCTGCGTTAACAATGTTGCCTCCCTATCCATTAGCTGCATTTAAACCAAGATTTTTGTCAAACATCATTCTGGTCTCTTCCTCCCCTGAGATAAATGTCTGGGCCATCTAAGCCGCCGTTTCCAGGGTCAAGTCTTTGGTCTCGATCAGTTTCCTGAAAACCCCAGCGTGCCCGATGCCCTCAATAGAAAAGTCTCACAGCATCTCCGCTCTGCATGCATCTGGGAACTTACATCGGCTCGCCAGTCGCCGGAGGTCTGCCACGAAGTCTGGAACGCTTTGCCCTTCTCGCCGCCGGTGCGCGTAAAACCGGTGTCTCGCCATGTGCATGCTGCTCGCCGGTTTAAAGTGTTCCCCGATCAACTTACTGAGCTCTTCAAAAGTCTTGTCCACCGGCTTCTCTGGCGCTAGAAGGTCCTTCATCAGGGAGTAAGACCTGGATCCACAAACCGTCAGGAGATGAGCCCTGCGTTTGTCGGCCGAATCCTGTCCCAGCCATTCCTTAGTGACGAAACTTTGCTGTAGTCTCTCAATAAAATCTCCCAATCATCACCAACACAGTACCTCTCGTCTGTGCTGCTAGTGGCCATGCTCGCGTGGTTTAAATCCCAGTTTCTCGTCACCAATGATAGGTCCTTACTATACAGTACAAATGCACACAAGGCCCATGCTTGAGAGAAGGTCACTCTGTGACCAGTAACTTTTATTCCAGCACTGAAGTGATGAAGGTGGGTGGAGCTTCCCCTTTTATACCTGAAAGACCAGGTTAGAAGTGTCTCCCACAAGTTCACCACCTAGTGATCAATGTTCTCACGGTGTACAACTTAGGTCAGTTTATACATGGGTTCAATGACAGTTAAATATATGACACAGAGGGACCTGGGGGTCCTTGTGCTTGAAGCGCAACAAGTTAGTATGCAGGTACAGCAAGTAATCAGGAAGACAAATGGCCTTTATTGCAAGGGGGATAGAATATAAAAGCAGAGAAGTCCTGCTACAACTGTACAGGGTATTGGTAAGACCACACCTAGAGTACTGCGTACTTCTCAGAGAAGGTTCACTAGGTTGATTCCGGAGATGAGGGGGTTGACTTATGAAGATATTTTGAGTAGATTGGGCCTATACACATTGGAGTTCAGAAGAATGTGATCTTATTGAAACATATAAGATAATGAGGGGGCTCGACAAGGTGGATGCAGAGAGGATATTTCCACTCATAGGGGAAACTAAAACTACAGGACATAATCTCAGAATAAGGGGCCACTCATTTAAAACTGAGATGAGGAGAAATTTCTTCTTTCAGAGGGTTGTAAATCTATGGAATTATGTGCCCCAGAGAGCTGTGGGGGCTGGGTCATTGAATATATTTAAGGCGGAGATAGACAGATTTTTGAGCGATTTGGGAATAAAAGGTTATGGGGAGCTTGCAGGGAAGTGGAGCTGAGTCCATGATCAGATCAGCCATGATCTTATTAAATGGCGGAGCAGGCTTGAGGGGCCAGGTGGCCTACTCCTGCTCCTATTTCGTATGTTTCTATGTTATTGATGTGGAAAATTGCCCAGGTATGTCCTGTCTACAAAAAGCAGGACAAATACAATCCGTCCTCTTACTGCCTCATCAGTCTACTCTCAATCATCAGCAAAGTGATGGAAGGTGTCGACAGTGCTATCAAGCGGAACTTACTCACCAATATCCTGCTCACCGATGCCCAGTTTGGGTTCCGCCAGAACCACTCGGCTCCAGACCATATTTTCGCCTTGGTGCGAATATGGACAAAAGAGCTGAATTCCAGAGGTGAGGTGTGAGTGACTGCCCTTGACATCTAAGCAACATTTGACAAAGTGTGACATCAAGGAGCCCTAGTAAAACTGAAGACAAGGGGAATCAGGGGGAAAACTCTCTACTGGTTGGAGTCATACCCAGCACAAAGGAAGATGGTTGTGGTGGTTGGGGGTCAATCATCCAGGACATCGCTGCAGGAATTCCTCAGGGCAGTGTCCTAGGCCCAACCTTCTTCAGCTGCTTCATCAATGACCTTCCCTCCATCATAGTGTTTTTCTGGCATGGGCTCGACAAGCTGAATGGCCTCCTTCTGTGCTGTAAGATCAGAGTGGGGCTGTTTGCTGATGATTGCACAGTGTTCAGTTCCATTCACAACTCCTCAGAAAATGGAGCAGTCCATACCCACATGCAGCAAGGCCTGGATAATATTCAGGCTTGGGCTGATAATTGGCAAGTAACATTCGCGCCACACAAGTGCCAGGCAATGACCATCTCCAACAAGCGAGAGTCTAATCACCGCCACTTGATATTCAACGGGATTACCATCATCGAATCTTTCACCATCAAACTCCAGTGGTCAATGGCAATCCAGCGGGTCACCATTGACCAGAAACTGAATTGGAGCAGCCACATAAATATTGTGGCAACAAGAACAGGTCAAAGGCTGAGTATTCTGCAGCGAGTGTCTCACCTCCTGACTCCCCAAAGCCTTTCCACCATCTACAAGGCATGTAACTGTGCCAGCAATACCCAGCGTGTAACTGTGCCAGTACTGCCCAATGTGTAACAGTGCCAGCAATGCCCAGCATGTAACTGTGCCAGCCATACCCAGTGTGTAACTGTGCCAGCAATGCCCAGCGTGTAACTGTGCCAGTACTGCCCAGTATGTAACTGTGCCAGCAATGCCCAGTGTAATTGGTATGAAGACCGGTTGTTTTCCCGGCAACCGATGGAACGGAGAATCTCGTTTAGCTGCTTTGTGATAGCACAAGGCTTTACTGTGACATCACAATAGATGCAAATTACAAATTCTTCCCCTTGCTCCAACTGTCCAAAGCTGTGAACTTCACATCTAACTCCTTGCCTCGAAATGACTGATCAGGTTTGGTTCAAAATCCACCCAGCTGCAGCTGTGTCTTTCGAAAAATGATTTCTACACTTAGATTCCGCAGTCATGAGGTAGGAGAATGTTGATATGAGAGCGATGGGATGGGGTGTGATGGGACGGGGTGTGATGGGACGGGGAGTTGATGGGACGGGGAGTTGATGGGACGGGGAGTTGATGGGACGGAAATCTGATGGGACAGGGAGCTGATGGGACGGGGAGCTGATGGGAAGAGGAGCTGATGGGATGGGGAGCTGATGGGAAGGAGAGCTGATGGGATGGGGAGCTGATGGGAAGGAGAGCTGATGGGAGGGGGTGTGATGGGACAAGAAGCTGATGGGACGGGGAGCTGATGGGACGGGGAGGTGATGGGACGAGGAGCTGATGGGACAAGGAGCTGATGGGATGGGGAGCTGATGGGACGGGGAAGTGATGGGACGAGGAGCTGATGGGACGAGGAGCTGATGGGAAGGGGAGCTGATGGGACAGGGTGTGATTTGACGGGGAGGTGATGGGACAGGGAGCTGATGGGACGGGGAGGTGATGAGATGGGGAGGTGATGGGACGGTGAGATGATGGGATGGGGAGTGATGGGACGGGGAGTTGATGGGATGGGGAATTGATGGGATGGAAATCTGATGGGACGGGGAGCTGATGGGACAGGGTGTGATGGGATGGGGAGGTGATAGGATGGGGAGCTGATGGGACGGGGAGCCAATGGGAAGGGGAGCTGATGGGACGGGGTGTGATGGGACAGGGAGGTGATGGGACGGGGAGCTGATGGGACGGGGAGCTGATGGGATGAGGTGCTGATGGGACGGGAGGCTGATGGGATGGGGAGGTGATGGGATGGGGTGGTGATGGGACGAGGAGCTGATGGGACGGGGAGCTGATAGGTTGGGGTGTGATGGGACGGGGAGCTGATGGGACGGGGAGGTGATGGGATGGGGTGGTGGGACGAGGAGCTGATGGGACGGGGAGCTGATAGGACGGGGTGTGATGGGGGACGGGGAGCTGATGGGACGGGGAGTGATGGGACGCGGAGCTGATGGGACGGGGAGTGATGGGACGGGGAGGTAATGGGATGAGGAGCTGATGGGACGTGGAGTGATGGGACGGGGAGGTGATGGAACGGGGAGGTGATGGGACGAGGAGCTGATGGGATGGGGAGTGATGGGACGGGGAGTGATGGGACGGGGAGTGATGGAACGGGGAGGTGATGGGATGAGGAGCTGATGGGAAGGGGAGCTGATGGGACAGGGTGTGATGGGATGGGGAGGTGATAGGATGGGGAGCTGATGGGACGGGGAGCTGATGGGAAGGGGAGCTGATGGGACGGGGTGGTGATGGGACGGGGAGCTGATGGGACGGGGAGCTGATGGGACGAGGTGCTGATGGGACGGGAGGCTGATGGGACGGGGAGGTGATGGGATGGGGTGGTGATGGGACGAGGAGCTGATGGGACGGGGAGCTGATGGGACGGGGTGTGATGGGACGAGGAGCTGATGGGACGGGGAGGTGATGGGATGGGGTGGTGATGGGACGAGGAGCTGATGGGACGGGGAGCTGATGGGACGGGGTGTGATGGGACGGGGAGCTGATAGGACGGGGAGTAATGGGACGGGGAGCTGATGGGACGGGGAGTGATGGGATGAGGAGCTGATGGGACGGGGAGTGATGGGACGGGGAGGTGATGGAACGGGGAGTGATGGAACGGGGAGGTGATGGGACAAGGAGCTGATGGGATGGGGAGTGATGGGATGGGGAGGTGATGGAACGGGGAGTGATGGGACGGGGAGTGATGGGACGGGGAGTGATGGAACGGGGAGGTGATGGGACGAGGAGCTGATGGGACGGGGAGTGATGGGACGGGGAGTGATGGAACGGGGAGGTGATGGGACGGGGAGGTGATGGGACGGGGAGTGATGGGACGGGGAGTGATGGAACGGGGAGGTGATGGGACGAGGAGCTGATGGGACGGGGAGTGATGGGACGGGGAGCTGATGGGACGGGGAGGTGATGGGACGGGGAGGTGATGGGACGAGGAGCTGATGGGATGGGAAGGTGATGGGACGAGGAGCTGATGGGACGGGGAGGTGATGGGACGGGGAGGTGATGGAACAAGGAGCTGGTGGGACGGGGAGTGATGGGACAAGGAGATGATGGGGCGAGGAGCTGATGGGACGGGGAGTGATGGGACGGGGAGGTGATGGGTCGGGGAGTTAATGGGATGGGAAGCTTCAGGGATGGCGAGCTGATGGGACCAGAGGTGATGGGATGGGGAACTGATGGGATCAGGAGTTGATGGAATGGGGTGCTGATGTGATGAGAAACTGAAGAGATGGGGAGGTGATGGGACGGGGAGGTGATGGGATGGGGAGATGATGGGACGGAGCGCTGATATTTTTTTTATACCTTCATGGGATGTGGCCGTCACTGGCAAGGCCAGCATTTATTGCCCATCCCTAATTGCCCTTGAGAAGGTGGTGGTGAGCCGCCTTCTTGAACCGCTGCAGTGCTTGTGGTGAAGGTACTCCCATAGTGCTGTTAGGGAGGGAGTTCCAGGATTTTGATCCAGTGACAATGAAGGAACAGCGATATATTTCCAAGTCAGGATGGTGTGTAACTTGGAGGGGAACATTGCAGGTGATGCTGTTCCCATGCACCTGCTGCCCTTGTCCTTCTAGGTGGTAGAGGTCGCGGGTTTGGGAGGTGCGGCCAAAGAAGCCTTGGCGAGTTGCTGCAGTGTATCTTGTAGATGGTACACACTGCAGCCATGGTGCCCGACGGTGGAGGGAGTGAATGTTGAAGGTGGTGGATGGGGTGTTAATCAAGCGGGCTGCTTTGTCCTGGATGATGTCGAGCTTCTTGAGTACTGTTGGAACTGCACTTATCCAGGCAAATAGAGAGTATTCCATTACACTCCTGACTTGTGCTTGTAGATGGTGGAAAGGCTTTGGGGAGTCAGGAGGTGAGACACTCACCACAGTATACCCAGCTTCTGACCTGCTCTTGTTGCCACAGTGTTTGTGGTGCAGTTAAGTTTCTGGTCAATGGTAACCCCCAGGATGTTGGTGGTGAGGTATTCGGTGATGGTAATGCTGTTGAATATCAAGTAGTGGTGGTTAGACTCTCACTTGCTGGAGATAGTTATTGCCTGGCACTTGTGTGGCATGAATGTTACTTGCCAATTATCATCCTAAACCTGAATATCATCCAGGTCTTGCTGTATGTGGGCATGGACTGCTCCATTTTCTGAGGAGTTGCGAAAGGCATTGAACACTGTGCAATCATCGGCGAACATCCCCACTTCTGATCATATGATGGAGGGAAGGTCATTGATGAAGCTGCTGAAGATGGTTGGGCCTAGGACACTGCCCTGAGGAACTCCTGCAGCGATGTCCTGGGGCAGGGATGATTGACCTCCAACTACCAGAACCATCTTCATTTGTGCTAGGTATGACTCCAGCCAGTGGAGAGTTTTCCCCCTGATTCACCTTGCCTTCAATTTTACCAGGCTCCTTGATGCCACACTTGGTCAAATGTTGCCTTAATGTCAAGGGCAGTCTCTCTCACCTTACTCTGGAATGCAGCTCTTTTGTCCATGTTTGGACCAAGGCTGTATTGAGGTCTGGAGCCAAGTGGTTCTGGCGGAACCCAAACTGAGCATCGGTGAGCAGGTTATTGGTGAGTAAATGCCGCTTGATAGAACTGTTCCATAGAAGTGATAGACACCTTCCATCACTTTGCTGATGATTGAGAGTAGATTGATTGGGCGGTTATTGGCTGGATTGGATTTGTCCTGCTTTTTGTGGATAGAAGTGATAGACACCTTCCATCACTTTGCTGATGATTGAGAGTAGATTGATTGGGCGGTTATTGGCTGGATTGGATTTGTCCTGCTTTTTATGGATAGAAGTGATAGACACCTTCCATCACTTTGCTGATGATTGAGAGTAGATTGATTGGGCGGTTATTGGCTGGATTGGATTTGTCCTGCTTTTTGTGGACAGTTTTCCACATTGTCGGGCAGATGTCAGTGTTAGTAGCTGTACTGGAACAGCTTGGCTAGAGACGCAGCTAGTTCTGGAGAACAAGTCTTCAGCACGACAGCCGGGATGTTGTCAATGCCCTCAGCCTTTGCTGTATCCAGTGCGCTCAGCGTTTCTTGATATTATGTGGAGTGAATCGAATTGGTTGAAGACTGGCTTCTCTGATAGTAGGGACCTCAGGAAGAGGCCGATATGGATCATCCACTCGGCACTTCTGGCTGAAGATAGTTCCAAATGCTTCACGTTGTCTTTTGCACTCACTGAGGATGGGGGATATTCATGGAGCCTCCTCCTCTCGTTAGTTGTTTCATGATCCACCACCATTCACATCTGGAGGTGTCAGGACTGCAGAGTTTTGAACTGATCCATTGATTGTGGGATCGTTTTGCTCTGTCTATAGCATGCTGCTTCCGTTGCTTAGCATGCATGTAGTCCTGTGTTGCAACTTCCCTAGGTTGGCACAATTGTTTTAGGTACGTCTGGTGCTGCTCCTGGCATGCTCTTCTGCACTCCTCATTGAACCAGGGTTGGTCTCCTGGCTTGATGGTAGAGTGAGGGATATGCCGGGTCATGAGGTTACAGACTGTGGTGGAATAAAATTCTGCTGCTGCTGATGGCCCACAGCGCCTCATGGATGCCCAGTTTTGAGCTGCTAGATGTGTTCTGAATCTATCCCATTTAGCACGGTGGTAGGGCCACACAACACGATGGAGGGTGTCCTCAGTGTGAAGATGGGACTTTGTCTCCACAATGACTGTGTGGTGGTCACTGCTACCAATGCTGTCATGGGCAGATGCATTTGCGACAGGTAGATTGGTGAGGACGAGGTCAAGTCGGTTTTTCCCTCGTGTTTGTTCTCTCACCATCTGTCACAGGCCCAGTCTGGCAGCTTTGTCGTTCAGGACTCGGCCAGCTCGGTCAGTCGTGGTGCTACCGAGCCACTCTTGGTGATGGATATTGAAGTCCCCCACCCAGAGTACATTCTGTGCCCTTGCTACTCTCAGTGCTTCTTCCAAGTGGTGTTCAACATGGAGGAGCATTGATTCATCAGCTGAGGGAGGGCGGTAGGTGGTAATCAGCAGGAGGTATCATTGCCCATACTTGACCTGAAGCCATGACACTTCATGGGGTCCGGAGTCGATGTTGAGGACTCCCAGGGCCTCTCCCTCCCAACTGTACACCACTGTGCTGCCACCTCGGTCTGGGACATTGTCTGAAAGGTATAATTCTGTGAGTATGACTATGTCAGGCTGTTGGCTGTTGCTTGTTGCTTGACTAGTCTGTGGGACAGTTCTCCCAATTTTGGCACAAGTCCCCACATGTTGATAGGGAGGACTTTGCAGGGTGGACTGGGCTGGGTGTGCCGTTGTCATGTCCGTAGCCAGTGCCGAGGTCGATGCTGGGTGGTCTGTCCAGTTTTATTCTTCTTACTGTTTTTCATAGCTAGCTTTTTATTCCAGATTTATTTAATTAACTGAATTTAAATTCCAAGTTGCCGTGGTGGGATTTGAATTCACATCTCCAGATTACTAGTCCTGCAATTTAACCACTATGCTACCATTCCCAAACTTCGATGAGATCACCCGTTAGCCTTCTAAATTCTAGGAAATAGAATCCTAATTTGTGTAATCTCTCTCCATAACTTAACCTTTGAAGTCCGGGTATAATTCTGGTAAACTGATGCTGCACTCACTCCAAGACCAGTATATCCTCCCTAAGGTGTGGTGCTCAGAACTGCTCACAGTGCTCCAGGTGTGGTCTAACCAGATATTGTACAGCTGCAGCATAATCTCTACCCCCTTGTATTCTAGTCCTCTAGATAAAAAGGCCAGCATTTCATTAGCCTTTTTGATTATTTTCTGTACCTGTCCATGACATTTTAATGATCCATGTACCTGGACCCCAAGTCCCTTTGGACCTGCACTGTGTTTAACCTTTCACCATTTAGAAAGTATCCTGTTCTATCCTTTTTATGTCTAAAGTGGATGACCTCACATTTGCCGACATTGAAATCTATTTGCCGCTGTTTTGCCCATTCACTTAATCTATAATGTTATGCTTTCATCGACACTGCCTGCAATGCTGCCTATCTTTGTGTCATTGGCAAATGTGAATACATGACTTTCTATGCCATAATGTAAGTCATTAGTAAATACAGTGAATAGTTGAGGCCCCAACACAGATCCCTGCGGGACACCACTAGTCATAGCCTGCCAATTTGGGTACCTGCCCGTTAACCCCACTGCCTGTCTCCTGCCACTCAGCCAATTCCCTAACCAGATCAATAATTTGCCCTCAATCCTGTGGACTTTAACCTTAGTTAACAATCTCTTATGTGGGACTTTTTCAAATGCCTTCTGGATGTCCATATAAATAACATCCATAGACATTCCCCTGTCCACTACTTCAGTCACCTCTGCAAAAAATTCAATCAGGTTTGTCAGGCATGACCTCCCTTTCATAAATCCATGCTGACTCTCTCTGATCAGCTGAAAATTTCCGAGGTGTTCAATCACCTTATCCTTAATTATAGACTCTAGCTATTTCCCTGGGGGAGAGTGAGAGGCAAAGGGAGGATTGAGAGGGCAGAGTGAGCAGAGAGTGGAGGAGAGTGTGGGGAGAGTAG